>NC_079196.1:226033563-226058563 GCF_029499605.1 Hyla sarda
TGCTTCCTGGCTGATGTTTTGGTCACTTTTGAATGCTGGCGGTGCTTTCACTCTAGTGGTAGCATGAGACGGAGTCTACAACCCACACAAGTGGCTCAGGTAGTGCAGCTCATCCAGGATGGCACATCAATGCGAGCTGTGGCTAGAAGGTTTGCTGTGTCTGTCAGCGTAGTGTCCAGAGCATGGAGGCGCTACCAGGAGACAGACCAGTACATCAGGAGACGTGGAGGAGGCTGTAGGAGGGCAACAACCCAGCAGCAGGACCGCTACCTCCACCTTTATACAAGGAGGAGCAGGAGGAGCACTGCCAGAGCCCTGCAAAATGACCTCCAGCAGGACACAAATGTGCATGTGTCCACTCAAACGGTCAGAAACAGACTCCAAGAGGGTGGTATGAGGGCCCGACATCCACAGGTGGGGGTTGTGCTTACAGCTCAACACGTGCAGGACATTTGGCATTTGCCAGAGAACACCAAGATTGGCAAATTCACCACTGGGGCCCTGTGCTCTTCACAGATGAAAGCAGGTTCACACTGAGCACATGTGACAGACGTGACAGAGTTTGGAGACGCCGTGGAGAACGTTCTGGTGTCTGAAACATCCTCCAGCATGACCGGTTTGGCGGTGGGTCAGTAACAGTGTGGGGTGGCATTTCTTTGGGGGGCCTCCATGTGCTTGCCAGAGGTAGCCTGCTATTAGGTACCGAGATGAGATCCTCAGACCCCTTGTGAGACCATATGCTGGTGCGGTTGGGTTCCTCCTAATACAAGACAATGCTAGACCTCATGTGGCTGGAGTGTGTCAGCAGTTCCTACAAGAGGAAGGCATTGATGCTATGGACTGGCCGCCCGTTCCCCTGAATCCGATTGAGCACATCTGGGACGTCTCGCTCCATCCACCGCAGACTGTCCAGGAGTTGGCGGATGCTTTAGTCCAGGTCTGGGAGGACATCCCTCAGGAGACCATCCTCCACCTCATCAGGATCATGCCCAGGCGTTGTAGGGAGGTCATACGGGCACGTGGAGGCCACACACACTACTGAGCCTCATTGGGACTTGTATTAAGGACATTACATAAAGTTGGATCAGCCTGTAGTGGGGTTTTCCACTTTGATTTTGAGTGTGACTCCATATCCAGACCTCCATGGGTTAATACATTTGATTTCCATTGATAATTTTTGTGTGATTTTGTTGTCAGCGCATTCAACTATGTAAAGAGGAAAGGATTTCATACGATTAGTTCACTCATTCAGATCTAGGATGTCACGATGCCGGCTGGCAGGTAGTGGATCCTCTGTGCCAGAGAGGGATTGGCGTGGACCGTGCTAGAGGATCGGTTCTAAGTCACTACTGGTTTTCACCAGAGCCCGCCGCAAAGCGGGATGGTCTTGCTGCGGCGGTAGTGACCAGGTCGTATCCCCTAGCAACGGCTCAACCTCTCTGGCTGCTGAAGATAGGCGCGGTACAAGGGAGTAGACAGAAGCAAGGTCGGACGTAGCAGAAGGTCGGGGCAGGCAGCAAGGATCGTAGTCAGGGGCAACGGCAGAAGGTCTGGAATCACAGGCAAGGAACACACAAGGAACGCTTTCACTGGCACTAGGGCAACAAGATCCGGCGAGGGAGTGAAGGGGAAGTGAGGTGATATAGGGAAGTGCACAGGTGTAAACACTAATTGGAACCACTGCACCAATCAGCGGTGCAGTGGCCCTTTAAATCGCAAAGACCCGGCGCGCGCGCGCCCTAGGGAGCGGGGCCGCGCGCGCCGGGACAGAACTGACGGGGAGCGAGTAAGGTACGGGAGCCGGGGTGCGCATCGCGAGCGGGCGCTACCCGCATCGCGAATCGCATCCCGGCCGGAGGTAGTAACGCAGCGCCCCGGGTCCGTGGAACCGACCGGGGCGCTGCAGTGAGGGAAGTGTAGCGAGCGCTCCGGGGAGGAGCGGGGACCCGGAGCGCTCGGCGTAACAGTACCCCCCCCCTTGGGTCTCCCCCTCTTCTTGGGGCCTGAGAACCTGAGGATCAGACTTTTGTCCAGGATATTGTCCTCAGGTTCCCAGGACCTCTCTTCTGGACCACAACCCTCCCAATCCACTAAAAAAAAAGTTCTTCCCCTGACCTTTTTAGAGGCCAAAATCTCTTTGACAGAGAAGATGTCCGAGGAGCCGGAAACAGGAGTGGGAGGAACAGATTTAGGAGAAAAACGGTTGAGGATGAGAGGTTTAAGAAGAGAGACGTGAAAGGCATTAGGGATACGAAGAGAAGGAGGAAGAAGAAGTTTGTAAGAGACAGGATTAATTTGACACAAAACTTTAAAAGGACCAAGATAGCGTGGTCCCAACTTATAGCTCGGGACACGGAAACGGACATATTTAGCGGAGAGCCATACCTTGTCTCCAGGGGAAAAAATGGGAGGAGCTCTTCTTTTCTTATCTGCGAATCTCTTCATGCGAGAAGAAGCCTGTAAGAGAGAATTTTGGGTCTCTTTCCATATGGTGGAAAGATCACGAGAAATTTCATCCACAGCGGGCAGACCAGAGGGCAAGGGGGTAGGGAGGGGGGGAAGAGGGTGACGGCCGTACACCACGAAAAACGGAGATTTGGAGGAAGATTCAGAGATTCTGAAATTATACGAGAATTCGGCCCAAGGTAGAAGATCTGCCCAGTCATCCTGGCGGGAGGAAACAAAATGTCGTAAATAGTCACCCAAGATCTGGTTAATTCTCTCTACTTGTCCATTGGATTGAGGATGGTATGCAGAAGAAAAATTTAATTTAATCTTGAGTTGTTTACAGAGAGCCCTCCAGAATTTAGACACAAATTGGACGCCTCTATCCGAGACGATCTGTGTAGGCAACCCGTGAAGACGAAAAATGTGTACAAAAAATTGTTTAGCCAACTGAGGCGCTGAAGGAAGACCAGGAAGAGGGATGAAATGTGCCATTTTGGAGAATCGATCAACGACCACCCAAATAACAGTGTTGCCATGGGATGGGGGTAAGTCAGTAATAAAATCCATACCAATCAGAGACCAAGGTTGTTCGGGGACAGGTAGAGGAAGAAGAAAACCCGCGGGCTTCTGGCGAGGAGTCTTATCCCGGGCACAGATAGTGCAGGCTCGCACAAAGTCCACCACATCAGTCTCTAGAGTCGGCCACCAATAGAAGCGAGAGATGAGTTGCACAGATTTCTTGATGCCCGCATGACCTGCGAGATGGGAGGAGTGACCCCATTTGAGGATCCCAAGGCGTTGGCGTGGAGAAACAAAGGTCTTTCCTGGAGGAGTTTGCCTGATGGAGGCTGGAGAAGTGGAAATCAGGCAGTCAGGAGGAATGATGTGTTGAGGAGAGAGTTCAATTTCAGAGGCATCTGAGGAACGAGAGAGAGCATCGGCCCTAATGTTTTTATCAGCAGGCCGAAAGTGAATTTCAAAATTAAATCGGGCAAAGAACAGAGACCACCTGGCCTGACGAGGATTCAGCCGTTGGGCAGACTGGAGGTAGGAGAGGTTCTTGTGATCGGTGTAAATAATAACTGGAAATCTTGATCCCTCCAGCAGATGCCTCCATTCCTCAAGTGCTAATTTAATGGCTAGAAGCTCTCGATCCCCGATGGAGTAGTTCCTCTCCGCCGGAGAGAAGGTCTTGGAAAAAAAACCACAAGTAACAGCATGCCCGGAAGAGTTTTTTTGTAGAAGGACAGCTCCAGCTCCCACTGAGGAGGCATCAACCTCCAATAGGAAGGGTTTAGATGGGTCAGGTCTGGAGAGCACGGGAGCCGAAGAAAAGGCAGACTTGAGTCGTTTAAAGGCGTCTTCCGCTTGAGGAGGCCAAGACTTGGGATCGGCATTTTTTTTTGTTAAAGCCACAATAGGAGCCACAATGGTAGAAAAATGTGGAATAAATTGCCTGTAATAATTGGCGAACCCCAAAAAACGTTGGATGGCACGGAGTCCGGAGGGGCGTGGCCAATCTAAGACGGCAGAGAGTTTATCTGGGTCCATTTGTAGTCCCTGGCCAGAGACCAAGTATCCTAGAAAAGGAAGAGATTGGCATTCAAACAGACATTTCTCTATTTTGGCATAGAGTTGATTATCACGAAGTCTCTGAAGAACCATACGGACATGCTGGCGGTGTTCTTCAAGATTGGCAGAAAAAATCAGGATATCGTCCAGATATACAACAACACAGGAGTATAGTAGATCACGAAAAATTTCATTAACAAAGTCTTGGAAGACGGCAGGGGCGTTGCATAGACCAAAGGGCATGACCAGATACTCAAAGTGTCCATCTCTGGTGTTAAATGCCGTTTTCCATTCATCCCCCTCTCTGATGCGGATGAGATTATAAGCACCTCTTAAGTCCAGTTTGGTAAAAATATGGGCACCTTGGAGACGATCAAAGAGTTCAGAGATGAGGGGTAGGGGGTAGCGGTTCTTAACCGTGATTTTATTAAGACCGCGGTAGTCAATGCAAGGACGTAGAGAGCCATCTTTTTTGGACACAAAGAAAAATCCGGCTCCGGCAGGAGAGGAGGATTTACGGATAAAGCCCTTTTTTAAATTTTCTTGGACGTATTCAGACATGGCAAGAGTCTCTGGGACGGACAGAGGATAGATTCTGCCCCGGGGTGGAGTAGTGCCCGGGAGGAGGTCAATGGGACAATCATAAGGCCTGTGAGGAGGTAGAGTCTCAGCTTGTTTTTTGCAAAAAACGTCCGCAAAGTCCATATAGGCCTTAGGGAGACCGGTTACATGAGGAAGCACAGGGACACGGCAAGGTTTACTGGGAACCGGTTTTAAGCAGTCCTTGGAACAAGAGGGCCCCCAACTCTTGATCTCCCCAGTGGACCAATCCAGGATTGGGGAATGGAGTTGAAGCCAGGGAAGTCCAAGAAGGATTTCAGAAGTGCAATTGGGGAGGACCAACAGTTCAATCCTCTCGTGATGAGATCCGATGCACATTAGAAGGGGCTCCGTGCGGAAACGTATAGTACAGTCCAATCTTTCATTGTTTACACAATTGATGTAGAGGGGTCTGGCGAGACTGGTCACCGGGATGTTGAACCTGTTGACGAGAGAGGCTAAGATGAAATTTCCTGCAGATCCAGAGTCCAGGAAGGCCACAGCAGAGAAGGAGAAGGCAGAGGCAGACATCCGCACAGGCACAGTAAGACGTGGAGAAGCAGAGTAGACATCAAGGACTGTCTCACCTTTGTGCGGAGTCAGCGGACGTCTTTCCAGGCGGGGAGGACGGATAGGACAATCCTTCAGGAAGTGTTCGGTACTAGCACAGTACAGGCAGAGATTCTCCATGCGGCGTCGTGTCCTCTCTTGGGGTGTCAGGCGAGACCGGTCGACCTGCATAGCCTCCACGGCGGGAGGCACAGGAACAGATTGCAGGGGACCAGAGGAGAGAGGAGCCGGGGAGAAGAAACGCCTCGTGCGAACAGAGTCCATATCCTGGCGGAGCTCCTGACGCCGTTCGGAAAAACGCATGTCAATGCGAGTGGCAAGATGGATGAGTTCATGTAGGTTAGCAGGGATTTCTCGTGCGGCCAGAACATCTTTAATGTTGCTGGATAGGCCTTTTTTAAAGGTCGCGCAGAGTGCCTCATTATTCCAGGATAATTCTGAAGCAAGGGTACGGAACTGTACGGCATACTCGCCAACGGAAGAATTACCCTGGACCAGGTTCAACAGGGCAGTCTCAGCAGAAGAGGCTCGGGCAGGTTCCTCAAAGACACTTCGAATTTCCGAGAAGAAGGAGTGTACAGAGGCAGTGACGGGGTCATTGCGGTCCCAGAGCGGTGTGGCCCAAGCCAGGGCTTTTCCAGACAGCAGGCTGACTACGAAAGCCACCTTAGACCTTTCAGTGGGGAACTGGTCCGACATCATCTCCAAGTGTAATGAACATTGGGAAAGAAAGCCACGGCAAAACTTAGAGTCCCCATCAAATTTATCCGGCAAGGATAGTCGTATTCCAGAAGCGGCCACTCGCTGCGGAGGAGGTACAGGAGCTGGCGGAGGAGATGATTGCTGGAGCTGTGGTAGTAACTGTTGTAGCATAACAGTCAGTTGAGACAGCTGTTGGCCTTGTTGCGCAATCTGTTGTGACTGCTGGGCGACCACCGTGGTGAGGTCAGCGACAACTGGCAGAGGAACTTCAGCGGGATCCATGGCCGGATCTACTGTCACGATGCCGGCTGGCAGGTAGTGGATCCTCTGTGCCAGAGAGGGATTGGCGTGGACCGTGCTAGAGGATCGGTTCTAAGTCACTACTGGTTTTCACCAGAGCCCGCCGCAAAGCGGGATGGTCTTGCTGCGGCGGTAGTGACCAGGTCGTATCCCCTAGCAACGGCTCAACCTCTCTGGCTGCTGAAGATAGGCGCGGTACAAGGGAGTAGACAGAAGCAAGGTCGGACGTAGCAGAAGGTCGGGGCAGGCAGCAAGGATCGTAGTCAGGGGCAACGGCAGAAGGTCTGGAATCACAGGCAAGGAACACACAAGGAACGCTTTCACTGGCACTAGGGCAACAAGATCCGGCGAGGGAGTGAAGGGGAAGTGAGGTGATATAGGGAAGTGCACAGGTGTAAACACTAATTGGAACCACTGCACCAATCAGCGGTGCAGTGGCCCTTTAAATCGCAAAGACCCGGCGCGCGCGCGCCCTAGGGAGCGGGGCCGCGCGCGCCGGGACAGAACTGACGGGGAGCGAGTAAGGTACGGGAGCCGGGGTGCGCATCGCGAGCGGGCGCTACCCGCATCGCGAATCGCATCCCGGCCGGAGGTAGTAACGCAGCGCCCCGGGTCCGTGGAACCGACCGGGGCGCTGCAGTGAGGGAAGTGTAGCGAGCGCTCCGGGGAGGAGCGGGGACCCGGAGCGCTCGGCGTAACATAGGATGTGTTATCTTAGTGTTCACTTTGTTTTTTTGAACAGTGTATATATTTTAAACGGGTTATCCAGGAAAAAACAGTTTTTTTTATATATCAACTGGCTCCAGAAATTTAAACCGATTTGTAAATTGCTTCTATTAAAAAATCTTAATCATTTCAGTACTTATGAGCTGCTGAAGTTGAGTTGTTCTTTTCTGTCTAAATTCTCTCTGATGAAACCTGTCTCTGGGAACCGCCCAGTTTAGATGCAAATCCCCATAGCAAACCTCTTCTACTCAGTTCCAGAGACAGCTGATATGCCCCCTCCCATAGACTTGCATTAAAGGGGCGGGGCGTGACATCATGAGGGGGCAGGGCTATGACATCACGAGCTCCCGGCATTGGCTCCAGTGTTTGGAACAGTTTGTTCCAAATGCTGAGCAGCGGAGTATCCCTTTAAATAAAAAATCTCACATTAGTTTGGTTGGCCACAGGTCCTTTATAAATCATACTTTCCCACAACATTGGTCCAGTGACAGGATGTTTTAAACTCCCGGGCAATCTCGGCAGCCTGAGAGTAATCCAAACAGGAGATTTACCAAAAATGCTCTCTGCAGACGTGGTGTAATTTATCGTATTAGGTGATGAGTGCCCCCTAGTGGTCTTGTAATTTCCCTTCTATCGCTTTCTTTTCCTGCAGTGTTCTCTGAGACTCGATGTTATGAACCATTCCTGGCTCATGGTAACTTCAGCACCACAGACCCCCTCTTCTCCCCGGGGACTCTGGTCTCGTTTTCCTGTAATGCGGGGTACATGCTGGAACAAGGACCCCCGGTCATAGAGTGTGTGGATCCTACAGACCCTCACTGGAATGAGAGCGAGCCCGTGTGCAAAGGTAAGAGACTTCCCTTTTTACTCTGTAGGCTTAAAGGGGATTTTTTTTTTTTTTTTAATCAACTTTGTTTGTAAATTACTTCTATTAAAACATTTTAATCCTTCCAGTACTTATCAGCTGCTGTATGCTCCCCAGGAAGTTATTTTCTTTTTGAATTTCTGTCTGACCACAGTGCTCTCTGCTGACACCTCTGTCCATATCAGGTACTGTGCAGAGCAGAATAGGTTTGCTATGGGGATTTGCTGGTACTCCGGACAGTTCCTGACACAGACAGAGGTGTCAGCAGAGAGCACTGTGGTCAGAGAGGAAAGAACTACACAACTTTTTCTGGAGCACACAGCAGCTAATAAGTACTGGAATGATTATGATTTTAAATAGAAGTAATTTACAAATGTGTTTAACTTTCTGGCACCAGTTGATAAAAAAAAAATGTTTTCCATCGGAGTACCCCTTTAATCCTGATAATAAACCATTATACAACCCCCATATGAGACAGATCTCCGTCTTATGGGAGACATTGTCCAAAATATGTTCCATATACAAAGATGAAATCCCTGTAGAATCGTCCTTCTGTCATAAGCTTACTCCCAAGATTCCGGGAAAGAAGGATTCTTTGCAGCCTTTTCAGCCTATCCTACCAAAGTCCATGTTTATTTCCGTAGTTCCTTACAATCCTGTATAGTGCCCAGATAGATAGTGACATACCGTGCCCTGATAAATAAGTGCTATATAGGGTCACGATAAATAGTAAAATATATACCGCCAAGATAAATAGTGCCTTACAGTGCCCCGAAAAATAATACTATTGATGGTTTACATTGCCCAAATAAATAAGGCCATATAGAGTCCAGATAAATGGTGCAATACAGAGCCCAGATAAATAATGCTATAGACGGTTTACATGGCCCAGATAAATAATGTCATATATTGTCCAGATAAATTGTGCGGTATAGTGGCCAAATAAATAGTGCCAAGTAAAAAAATGATAGATGCTTTACATTGCCCAGATAAATAATGATATATAATGTCCAGATAAATGGTGCAATATAGTGCCCAGATAAATTGTGCCTTACAGTGCGCAGATTAATAATTATATAGATGGTTTACAGTGCCCAGATAAATAATGCTATAGACGGTTTACATGGCCCAGATAAATAATGTCTTATATAGTCCAGATAAATTGTGCGGTATAGTGGCCAAATAAATAGTGCCATACAGTGCCCAAGTAAAAAAAATTATAGATGCTTTACATTGCCCAGATAAATAATGATATATAATGTCCAGATAAATGGTGCAATATAGTGCCCAGATAAATTGTGCCTGACAGTGCCCAGATAAATAATTATATAGATGGTTTACAGTGCCCAGATAAATAATGCCTTATAGTGTACAGGTAAATTATGCAATATAGTGTCCAAATAAATAGTGCAATACAGTGCCCAGTTAAATAATGCTGTTGTTGGTTTATGGTGCCCAGATAAATAATGCCATATAGCGTACAGAATAATGGTGCAGTATAACTGTCACGATGCCGGCTGGCAGGTAGTGGATCCTCTGTGCCAGAGAGGGATTGGCGTGGACCGTGCTAGTGGATCGGTTCTAAGCCACTACTGGTTTTCACCAGAGCCCGCCGCAAAGCGGGATGGTCTTGCTGCGGCGGTAGTGACCAGGTCGTATCCACTAGCAACGGCTCAACCTCTCTGACTGCTGAAGATAGGCGCGGTACAAGGGAGTAGACAGAAGCAAGGTCGGACGTAGCAGAAGGTCGGGGCAGGCAGCAAGGATCGTAGTCAGGGGCAACGGCAGGAGGTCTGGAACACAGGCTAGGAACACACAAGGAACGCTTTCACTGGCACAATGGCAACAAGATCCGGCAAGGAAGTGCAGGGGAAGTGAGGTGATATAGGGAAGTGCACAGGTGAAGACACTAATTGGAATCACTGCGCCAATCAGCGGCGCAGTGGCCCTTTAAATCGCAAAGACCCGGCGCGCGCGCGCCCTAGGGAGCGGGGCCGCGCGCGCCGGGACAGGACCGAGGGAGAGCGAGTCAGGTACGGGAGCCGGGGTGCGCATCGCGAGCGGGCGCTACCCGCATCGCGAATCGCATCCCGGCTGGCAGCGGAATCGCAGCGCCCCGGGTCAGTGGATCTGACCGGAGCGCTGCAGCGGGGAGAGTGAAGCGAGCGCTCCGGGGAGGAGCGGGGACCCGGAGCGCTCGGCGTAACAGTACCCCCCCCCTTGGGTCTCCCCCTCTTCTTAGAGCCTGAGAACCTGAGGAGCAGACTTTTGTCTAGGATGTTGTCCTCAGGTTCCCAGGATCTCTCTTCAGGACCACAACCCTCCCAGTCCACTAAAAAAAAAGTTTTCCCTCTGACCTTTTTGGAAGCTAAGATCTCTTTGACAGAGAAGATGTCCGAGGAGCCGGAAACAGGAGTGGGAGGAACAGATTTGGGAGAAAAACGGTTGAGGATGAGTGGTTTGAGAAGAGAGACGTGAAAGGCATTAGGGATACGAAGAGAAGGAGGAAGAAGAAGTTTATAAGAGACAGGATTAATTTGACACAAAATTTTGAAAGGACCAAGATAGCGTGGTCCCAACTTGTAGCTAGGGACACGGAAGCGGACATATTTAGCGGAGAGCCATACCTTGTCTCCAGGGGAAAAAACGGGAGGAGCTCTTCTTTTCTTATCCGCGAACTTCTTCATGCGTGATGAAGCCTGTAAGAGAGAATTTTGGGTCTCTCTCCATATGATGGAAAGGTCACGAGAAATTTCATCCACAGCGGGCAGACCAGAGGGCAAGGGGGTAGGGAGGGGGGGAAGAGGGTGACGGCCGTACACCACGAAAAATGGGGATTTGGAGGAAGATTCAGAGACCCTGAAGTTATACGAGAATTCGGCCCATGGAAGGAGATCTGCCCAGTCATCCTGGCGGGAGGAAACAAAATGTCGCAAATAATCACCCAAGATCTGGTTAATTCTTTCTACTTGTCCATTGGACTGGGGATGATATGCAGAAGAAAAATTTAATTTAATCTTGAGTTGTTTACAGAGAGCCCTCCAGAATTTAGACACGAATTGGACGCCTCTATCCGAGACAATCTGCGTAGGCAACCCGTGAAGACGAAAAATGTGTACAAAAAATTGTTTAGCCAACTGAGGCGCAGAAGGAAGACCAGGAAGAGGGATGAAATGTGCCATTTTGGAGAATCGATCAACGACCACCCAAATAACAGTGTTGCCACGGGAAGGGGGTAAATCAGTAATAAAATCCATACCAATCAGAGACCAAGGCTGTTCGGGGACAGGCAGGGGATGAAGAAAACCAGCGGGCTTCTGGCGAGGAGTCTTATCCCGGGCACAGATAGTGCAGGCTCGCACAAAGTCCACAACATCCGTCTCCAGAGTCGGCCACCAATAGAAGCGGGAGATGAGTTGCACAGATTTCTTGATGCCCGCATGACCTGCGAGATGGGAGGAGTGACCCCATTTGAGGATTCCGAGGCGTCGGCGTGGAGAAACAAAGGTCTTTCCTGGAGGAGTTTGCCTGATGGAGGCAGGAGAAGTGGAGATCAGGCAGTCAGGTGGAATGATGTGTTGCGGAGAGAGTTCAACTTCTGAGGCATCCGAGGAACGAGAGAGAGCATCGGCCCTAATGTTCTTATCGGCAGGACGAAAGTGAATCTCAAAATTAAATCGGGCAAAGAACAGAGACCACCGGGCCTGGCGAGGATTCAGCCGTTGGGCAGACTGGAGGTAGGAGAGGTTCTTGTGGTCGGTGTAGATAATAACAGGAAAACTTGATCCCTCCAGCAGATGCCTCCATTCCTCAAGTGCTAATTTAATGGCTAGAAGCTCTCGATCCCCGATGGAGTAGTTCCTCTCCGCTGGAGAGAAGGTCCTAGAGAAAAAACCACAAGTGACAGCATGCCCGGAAGAATTTTTTTGTAGAAGAACAGCTCCAGCTCCCACTGAGGAGGCATCAACCTCCAATAGGAAGGGTTTGGAAGGGTCAGGTCTGGAGAGCACGGGAGCCGAAGAAAAGGCAGACTTGAGTCGTTTAAAGGCGTCTTCTGCTTGAGGAGGCCAAGACTTGGGATCAGCATTTTTTTTGGTTAAAGCCACGATAGGAGCCACAACGGTAGAAAAATGTGGAATAAATTGCCTGTAATAATTGGCGAACCCCAAAAAGCGTTGGATAGCACGGAGTCCGGAGGGGCGTGGCCAATCTAAGACGGCAGAGAGTTTGTCTGGATCCATCTGTAGTCCCTGGCCAGAGACCAAATATCCTAGAAAAGGAAGAGATTGGCATTCAAACAGACATTTCTCAATTTTGGCATAGAGTTGATTGTCACGAAGTCTCTGAAGAACCATACGGACATGCTGGCGGTGTTCTTCTAGATTGGCAGAAAAAATTAGGATATCGTCCAGATATACAACAACACAGGAGTATAACAGATCACGAAAAATTTCATTAACAAAGTCTTGGAAGACGGCAGGGGCGTTGCACAGGCCAAAGGGCATGACCAGATACTCAAAGTGTCCATCTCTGGTGTTAAATGCCGTTTTCCACTCATCCCCCTCTCTGATGCGGATGAGGTTATAGGCGCCTCTTAAGTCCAATTTAGTAAAGATGTGGGCACCTTGGAGGCGATCAAAGAGTTCAGAGATGAGGGGTAAGGGGTAGCGGTTCTTAACCGTGATTTTATTAAGACCGCGGTAGTCAATGCAAGGACGTAGGGAGCCATCTTTTTTGGACACAAAGAAAAATCCGGCTCCGGCAGGAGAGGAGGATTTACGGATAAAGCCCTTTTTTAGATTCTCCTGGACGTATTCAGACATGGCAAGAGTCTCTGGGGCAGAGAGAGGATAAATTCTGCCCCGGGGTGGAGTAGTGCCCGGGAGGAGGTCGATAGGACAATCATAAGGCCTGTGAGGAGGTAGAGTCTCAGCTTGTTTTTTGCAGAAAACATCCGCGAAGTCCATATAGGCCTTAGGGAGACCGGTTACTGGAGGAACCACAGAGTTACGGCAAGGGTTACTGGGAACCGGTTTTAGACAGTTCTTGGAACAAGAGGACCCCCAACTCTTGATCTCCCCAGTGGACCAATCCAGGGTTGGGGAATGAAGTTGAAGCCAGGGAAGTCCAAGGAGAATTTCCGAGGTGCAATTGGGGAGGACCAAAAGTTCAATCCTCTCGTGATGAGATCCGATGCTCATAAGAAGGGGCTCCGTGCGGAAACGTATGGTACAGTCCAATCTTTCATTGTTTACACAATTGATGTAAAGGGGTCTGGCGAGACTGGTCACTGGGATGTTGAACTTGTTGACGAGAGAGGCCAAAATAAAATTTCCTGCAGATCCAGAGTCCAAGAAGGCCACAGTAGAGAAGGAGAAGGCAGAGGCAGATATCCGCACAGGCACAGTAAGACGTGGAGAAGCAGAGTAGACATCAAGGACTGTCTCACCTTTGTGCGGAGTCAGCGTACGTCTTTCCAGGCGGGGAGGACGGATAGGACAATCCCTCAGGAAGTGTTCGGTACTAGCACAGTACAGGCAGAGGTTCTCCATACGGCGTCGTGTCCTCTCTTGAGGTGTCAGGCGAGACCGGTCGACCTGCATAGCCTCCACGGCGGGAGGCACAGGAACAGATTGCAGGGGACCAGAGGAGAGAGGAGCCGAGGAGAAGAAACGCCTCGTGCGAACAGAGTCCATATCTTGGCGGAGTTCCTGACGCCTTTCGGAAAAACGCATGTCAATGCGAGTGGCTAGGTGAATAAGTTCATGTAGATTAGCAGGAATTTCTCGTGCGGCCAGAACATCTTTAATGTTGCTGGATAGGCCTTTTTTAAAGGTCGCGCAGAGGGCCTCATTATTCCAGGATAATTCTGAAGCAAGAGTACGGAATTGTACGGCATACTCGCCAACGGAAGAATTACCCTGGACCAGGTTCAACAGGGCAGTCTCAGCAGAAGAGGCTTGGGCAGGTTCCTCAAAGACACTTCGGATTTCCGAGAAGAAGGAGTGTACAGAGGCAGTGACGGGGTCATTGCGGTCCCAGAGCGGTGTGGCCCAAGACAGGGCTTTTCCAGACAGAAGGCTGACTACGAAAGCCACCTTAGACCTTTCAGTGGGAAACAGGTCCGACATCATCTCCAGATGCAGGGAACATTGGGAAAGAAAGCCACGGCAAAACTTAGAGTCCCCATCAAATTTATCCGGCAAGGATAGGCGTAGACCAGGAGCGGCCACTCGCTGCGGAGGAGGTGCAGGAGCCGGTGGAGGAGATGATTGCTGAAGCTGTGGTAGTAACTGTTGTAGCATAACGGTCAGTTGAGACAGCTGTTGGCCTTGTTGCGCTATCTGTTGTGACTGCTGGGCGACCACCGTGGTGAGGTCAGCGACAACTGGCAGAGGAACTTCAGCGGGATCCATGGCCGGATCTACTGTCACGATGCCGGCTGGCAGGTAGTGGATCCTCTGTGCCAGAGAGGGATTGGCGTGGACCGTGCTAGTGGATCGGTTCTAAGCCACTACTGGTTTTCACCAGAGCCCGCCGCAAAGCGGGATGGTCTTGCTGCGGCGGTAGTGACCAGGTCGTATCCACTAGCAATGGCTCAACCTCTCTGGCTGCTGAAGATAGGCGCGGTACAAGGGAGTAGACAGAAGCAAGGTCGGACGTAGCAGAAGGTCGGGGCAGGCAGCAAGGATCGTAGTCAGGGGCAACGGCAGGAGGTCTGGAACACAGGCTAGGAACACACAAGGAACGCTTTCACTGGCACAATGGCAACAAGATCCGGCAGGGAAGTGCAGGGGAAGTGAGGTGATATAGGGAAGTGCACAGGTGAAGACACTAATTGGAATCACTGCGCCAATCAGCGGCGCAGTGGCCCTTTAAATCGCAAAGACCCGGCGCGCGCGCGCCCTAGGGAGCGGGGCCGCGCGCGCCGGGACAGGACCGAGGGAGAGCGAGTCAGGTACAGGAGCCGGGGTGCGCATCGCGAGCGGGCGCTACCCGCATCGCGAATCGCATCCCGGCTGGCAGCGGAATCGCAGCGCCCCGGGTCAGTGGATCTGACCGGAGCGCTGCAGCGGGGAGAGTGAAGCGAGCGCTCCGGGGAGGAGCGGGGACCCGGAGCGCTCGGCGTAACAATAGCTCCGAAATAAATAGTGCTATTCAGTGCCCAGATAAATAGCTCTATACAGTACCCAGTTAAATTATACGTTACATGCTGTACAGTACGAAAATACAGTGTCATATAGTACCCAGATAAATAGTGCCATACAGTTCCCAGATTGTGCAGTACAGTGCCCAGATAAACTTTTCAGCAGAAAGTGTCCAGATAAATAGTTATATACAGTCCCCAGATAATTAGTTATATACAGTATCCAGATAAATAGTTATATACAGTCCCCAGATAAATAGTTATATACAGTCCCCAGATAAATAGTTATATACAGTGCCCAGATAAATATTTATATACAGTCCCCAGATAAATAGTGCCATACAGTTCGCAGATTGTGCAGTACAGTGCCCAGATAAACATTGCTGCAGAAAGTGTCCTGATAAATAGTTATATACAGTATCCAGATAAATAGTTATATACAGTGTCAAGATAAATGGTTATATACAGTCCCCTGATAAATAGTTATATAAAGTCCCCAGATAAATAGTTATATACAGTCCCCGGGTAAAGTTATATACAGTGTCCAGATATAGTTATATACAGTGCCCAGATAAATAGTTAAATAAAGTCCCCAGATAAATAGTTATAAACAGTGCCCAGATAAATAGTTATATAAAGTCCCCAGATAAATAGTTATATACAGTCCCCAGATAAATAGTTATATACAGTCCCCAGATAAATAGTTATATACAGTGCCCAGATAAATAGTTATATACAGTGCCCAGATAAATAGTTATATACAGTCCCCAGATAAATAGTTATATACAGTGCCCAGATAAATAGTTATATACAGTCCCCAGATAAATAGTTATATACAGTGCCCAGATAAATAGTTATATACAGTGCCCAGATAAATAGTTATATACAGTGTCGAGATAAATAGTTATATACAGTATCCAGATAAATAGTTATATACAGTATCCAGATAAATAGTTATATACAGTGTCAAGATAAATGGTTATATACAGTCCCCTGATAAATAGTTATATAAAGTCCCCAGATAAATAGTTATATACAGTCCCCGGGTAAAGTTATATACAGTGTCCAGATATAGTTATATACAGTGCCCAGA
Organism: Hyla sarda; assembly: GCF_029499605.1. Lineage (NCBI taxonomy): Eukaryota > Metazoa > Chordata > Amphibia > Anura > Hylidae > Hyla > Hyla sarda. The sequence continues at coordinate 226,049,587 of NC_079196.1, forward strand.
TAAATAGTTAAATAAAGTCCCCAGATAAATAGTTATAAACAGTGCCCAGATAAATAGTTATATAAAGTCCCCAGATAAATAGTTATATACAGTCCCCAGATAAATAGTTATATACAGTCCCCAGATAAATAGTTATATACAGTGCCCAGATAAATAGTTATATACAGTGCCCAGATAAATAGTTATATACAGTCCCCAGATAAATAGTTATATACAGTGCCCAGATAGTTATATACAGTCCCCAGATAAATAGTTATATACAGTGCCCAGATAAATAGTTATATACAGTGCCCAGATAAATAGTTATATACAGTGTCGAGATAAATAGTTATATACAGTGTCGAGATAAATAGTTATATACAGTGCCCAGATAAATAGTTATATACAGTGTCGAGATAAATAGTTATATACAGTGCCCAGATAAATAGTTATATACAGTGTCGAGATAAATAGTTATATACAGTCCCCAGATAAATAGTTATATACAGTGCCCAGATAAATAGTTATATACAATCCCCAGATAAATGGTTCTGTGCAGTTCTGAGATAAAAAAAAACAACAACTGTACAGTGTCCAGATAAGCAGTGTTGTATTCTTCCCAGATAAATAGTTCTGTAGAAAGCCCAGATAACTGGTGCCGCATTGCCCAAATATGTCAGCATGGTCCGATAGACCCAAACTGTGTTCAACCTATAGGTGGTACATAGAGTGTCTATTTAGTGCCATACTGTGCTTGTATATTGCTATACAGCAGTGGTTTCAAACTGGGGCCCTCCAGATGTTGCAAAACTTCAACTCCCAGCATGCCCGGACAGCCAACGGCTGTCCGGGCATGCTGGGAGTTTAAGTTTTGCAAAAGGGAAGCCTTGATTTACCTTTCATGATCAGTGTAGATCCTCTGGAGGAGGTAGACAGGTGTTTGGCTGTCCGGGCATGCAGGTAGTTGAAGATTTGCCAAAGGGAAGCCTTGATTTACCTTTCATGATTAGTTTAGATCCTCTGGAAGAGGTAGACAGGTGTTTGGCTGTCCAGGCATGCAGGGAGTTGAAGATTTGCAAAAGGGAAGCCTTGATTTACCTTTCATGATCCGTGTAGATCCTTTGGAGGAGGTAGACAGGTGTTTGGCTGTCCGGGCATGCTCAGAGTTGGAGATTTGCAAAAGGGAAGCCTTGATTTACCTTTCATGATCAGTGTAGATCCTCTGGAGGAGGTAGACAGGTGTTTGGCTGTCCGGGCATGCTGGGAGTTGACGTTTTGCAAAAGGGAAGCCTTGATTTACCTTTCATGATCAGTGTAGATCCTCTGGAGGAGGTAGACAGCTGTTTGGCTGTCCGGGCATGCTGAGAGTTGAAGATTTGCAAAAGGGAAGCCTTGATTTACCTTTCATGATCAGTGTAGATCCTCTGGAGGAGGTAGACAGGTGTTTGGCTGTCCGGGCATGCTGGGAGTTGACGTTTTGCAACATCTGGAGGGCCACAGTTTAAGACCACTGCTATACAGTGTGCACATAGTGTCAGAGAAGCAGTACAATGAGGATTTACTGTATATAAGGCTCCATAGCACAGGGCACTACCACTGTGCAGGAGAGGGATGGCGCCCTCTGCTGGGGACTTTAGTGATGTCTCATTGATTTGCCATCACTTCTAGATGTCTTCTCAGCTGTCAGGACCACCTGACTCAGAAGGATGGGGGAGGGGGCAGTGGGTAGGCGCCCAAAATCCGTGACTATCCTCCTGGATGTAGGACACTTTGTGGGGGAGCGGGATGATCACATGACGGTTCTCACGTACTTCACGGTGTGCGAGGCGCCAGGGCGGGACTGCGCTTCTTAGAAGTTTCTTAGCAATTTCCAGTTGCCATGGCAACTAATGTAGGGCTCCTGATTAACCCCTGTATGACTGGAGGAGATGAGATCCAAGAAACCGATAGAAGGGAAAGAACAACCACGAGATGTCTGAGAGCTGAGGCTTCAAATGAAGGGGTGTAATGATCTGTCCTGTCATTAGGGGGCGCTAATTATCCGGTACCCCAAGTGTCATCATCCTGTACCCCAAGTGTTATCATCCTGTACCCCAAGTGTTATCATCCTGTACCCCGAGTGTCATCATCCTGTACCCCGAATGTTATTATCCTGTACCCCGAGTGTCATCATCCTGTACCCCGAATGTTATTATCCTGTACCTCGAATGTTATTATCCTGTACCCCAAGTGTTATCATCCTGTACCCCAAGTGTTATCATCCTGTACCCCAAGTGTTATCATCCTGTACCCCAAGTGTCATCATCCTGTACCCCAAGTGTCATTATCCTGTACCCCAAGTGTTATCATCCTGTACCCCAAGTGTCATTATCCTGTACCCCAAGTGTTATCATCCTGTACCCCAAGTGTTATCATCCTGTACCCCAAGTGTCATCATCCTGTACCCCAAGTGTCATCATCCTGTACCCCAAGTGTTATCATCCTGTACCCCAAGTGTTATCATCCGGTACCCCAAGTGTTATCATCCTGTACCCCAAGTTTTATCATCCTGTACCCCGAGTGTTATCATCCTGTACCCCAAGTTTTATCATCCTGTACCCCGAGTGTTATCATCCTGTACCCCAAGTGTTATCATCCTGTACCCCAAGTGTTATCATCCTGTACCCCGAGTGTTATCATCCTGTACCCCAAGTATTATCATCCTGTACCCCGAGTGTTATCATCCTGTACCCCGAGTGTTATCATCCTGTACCCCAAGTGTTATCATCCGGTACCCCGCTGTTGTTGTGGTGTTACAGTACAGTATGACGTCTCCTCTCTCCTCTCCTCTCTCCTCTCCTCTTATAGCTCTGTGTGGAGGAGAGATCTCTGAACCGGCCGGGGTGATCCTGTCTCCTGATTGGCCACAGAATTATGCAAAGGGTCAGGATTGTGTGTGGGGCATCCATGTACAGGAGGACCGGCGGGTGCTGCTGGAGATAGAGATGTGAGTAGTCTGTAGTGTCATGTGCACAAAGGTTAGATACGGTGATACAGACATGATACACACTAAAGACATAATATATACACAATATATAGACATGATACACACACTAAACATATAATACACAATATATAGACATGATACACACACTATAGATATGATACATACACAATATATAGACATGATACATAAATAATATAGACATGATACACACACTGATATACATAATACATACACAATATATAGACATGATACATAAATAATATAGACATGATACATACACAATATATAGACATGATACATAAATAATATAGACATGATACATACACAATATATAGACATAATACACACACAATATATAGACATGAAACATATACAATATATAGACATGATACATAAATAATATAGACATGATACATATACAATACATAGACATGATACATAAATAATATAGACATGATACATATACAATATATAGACATAATACACACACAATATATAGATATGATACATACACAATATATAGACATAATACACATAATATAGACATAATACATACACAATATATAGACATAATACACATAATATAGACATAATACATACACAATATATAGACATAATACACATAATATAGACATAATACATACACAATATATAGACATAATACATATAATATAGACATGACACATAAATAATACAGACATTATACAGCAGTGACACCACTTCAGTGGTCTCCTCCATATATATGCTTCATACATCTCCGGCGTCCATACTGTCCATCCAGTTATGACACCACCACCTTATTTCTCCTCTGTGTCCTGCAGACTGAACATCCGCCGTAGCGATGCCCTGACGGTCTATGACGGTGATGACCTCACAGCGCGGGTCCTAGGACAGTACATGGGTGTTCACCAGCGGTTTAACCTCTTCTCCTCGGCCAATGATGTCACCCTGCAGTTCCAGTCGGACCCCAATGACCCTGTGTTTAGCCTGAGCCAGGGATTCATCATACACTTCAAAGGTAGAGAGAGTGACCACTGGTCTTACTACAATTGTAAGTCCCCCTATGTGCTCCTGCTGTAGCTCAATGGGGGGGGGGGGGGGATGTAGTGTTTACATCCTTTATAACAGTGTTTCCCAACCAGAGGGGCCTCCAACTGTAGGAAAACTACAACTCCCAGCATGAAAACTAGTTGGGAAACACTGCCATAACTATAAGATCCGACCAAACAGGGTTTTTTCGTAGTAATTACCCTGGAGTCACATACTCTATGTGGACTAAAGTATGGGACACTACACGCTCCCTCTCCGGGAGGTCAGGCCCAGCACCTATGTTTATATAAAGGACAGTGTTTTTCAACCAATGTGCCTCCAGCTGTTGCAAAACTGCAACTCCCAGCATGCCTGGACAGCCAAAGGCTGTCCAGGCATGCTGTGAGTTGTAGTTTTGCAACAGCTGGAGGCACCGTGGTTGGAAAACACTGCTGTGGATATAAGTGACAGTACGGAGGTTCTTCAGGCCTCGTGGTCCATGTTAGATATCCAGATAGTTCCAGATATTTCCTCTTCCCCCTAGAGGTGCCACGGAACGACACATGCTCGGCTCTGCCCGAAATACAGTCCGGGTGGAAGACGTCTTCACACCCCGACCTCATCCGTGGCACGGTTGTGACCTATCAGTGTGAACCTGGCTATGACATCATCGGATCAGACATCCTCACCTGTCAATGGGACCTGTCGTGGAGCAACGCCCCCCCGACCTGTGAAAAGAGTGAGTGATCGATCACCAGGGTGCGTCCTGTGCGGAGCCGTCGAGTGTGCCGAGCCATCATGGGGCCCTAGAAGGAGCCGGAGCCCCTCTCTATTCACCACTATACATCATTACGCCTGGGTGATGACAATATCTCCTTCTCTCTATAGTCCTGAACTGCGCTGACCCCGGGGAGATCGCCAACGGTGTCCGCAGAGCGTTTGACCCACGCTTCCCCATCGGATCCCACGTCCACTATTCCTGCAACGAGGGATACACGCTGGAAGGAAGCGAAATCCTGACCTGTTACAACCGAGACACCGGGACCCCCAAATGGAGCGACAGGATCCCCAAGTGTGTCTGTAAGTAACGCTGCACCATTCACACTGCAGATGTGGAATACATTGCCATCTATTGGGTCGGGCAATGCCCATGTGGTCCTAGCACCAGCGGCCATCATAATCAGAAATATATACGTATAAAAATCTTTTTCTTTTTATGGCCAGCCATTCCTCCATCTTCCTCATTACCACAGGATGAATTCTAAGATGGCTTCCCCTTGGTTGCCATGGTTGCCTCTGCTTGCTATGGCTGTGTGGAGATGGGGGTCATATGTTGGTTGCTGGAGACAGTAGTGCACCTGGGTTCATCCTCCTGTGTAAAATGTGTCTCTAGGAATCTTTTATAAAGAGTTTCTATGGCCTCTGGTGTGTTTCTGGAATCTCCACATGAGTGACAGGAGCCGCCATCTTTCCCGTATCCCAGCGTATACGTTGTGAGGTAAAAATGAACCATGTGATGTATGTGAGAGATTTGAGTACAATGTGGCAAAATGTGACAATTCTGTCTAACATGAGACACATTAAAGGGGTACTCCAGTGGGAAGAAAAAAAAATCATATCTACTGGTGCCAGAAAGTTAAACTGATTTGTAAATTACGTCTATTAAAACATCTTAATCCTTCCAGTACTTATCAGTTGCTGTATGCTCCACAGGAAGTTGTGTAGTTCTTTCCAGTCTGACCACAGTGCTCTCTGCTGACACCTCTGTCCATGTCAGGAATTGTCCAGAGTAGGAGAAAATCCCTATAGCAAACCTCTCCTGCTCCGGACAGTTCCTGACATGGACAGAGGTGTCAGCAGAGAGCACTATGGTCAGAATGAAAAGAACTACTCAACTTCCCGTGGAGCATACAGCAGCTGATAAGTACTGGAAGGATTATGATTTTTTTAATAGAAGTAATTTACAAATCTGTTTAACTTTCTGGCACCAGTTGATATGAAAAAAACAAAACAAAGTCTTCCACTGGAGTACCCCTTTAACCTCTTGGGGACGCAGGGTGTATGCATACACCCTGCATCCCCGATCCTTAAGGACTCAGGGCGTACCTGTACACCCTGGTCCAGTATAACTGGTTTAAACCGTTCTCACCGGCTGAGAACGGGTTAAACCACGTGGGTCACGGTTGCTACAGGCAGCCAGGACCCACGTCTAATGCCCGGCATTAACCCTTTAGACACTGCAATCAAAGTTGATTGCGGCATCTAAAGTGAAAGTAAAAGAATCCCGGCAGCTCAGTGGAGCTGATCGGGACTATCGCGACAAAATCGCGATGTCCCGATCAGCTTACCGGACGACGGGAGGGTCCTCACCTGCCTCTCCGTTGTCGATCGGCGATCTATTGCTCCATGCCTGCACAGCAGTCAAGAGCAGCAGAGCTCCGGTTACACTGATCAATGCTGTGCAATGGCATAACATTGAACAGTGTATGAAATCAGAAGATTACATGTTGTAGCCCCCTATGGGGGCTAAAAAAAATAGTAAAAAGTGTTTAAAAAAAATGCAATAAAAGTTCATTAACCCTTTCCCTATTAAAAGTTTCAATCACCCCCCTTTTTAAAAATAAAATAATGTAATAAAGAATAAAAATAATCATATGTGGTACCGCCGCATGCCTAAATGTCCGAACTATTAAAATATAATGTTAGCTAAACCGAACGGTTGATGGCGTACACGTAAAAAAAATACCAATAGTCCAAAAATACCAAAAGTCCAAAATTGGGCATTTTTGGTCACTTCATATACCATAAAAATATTAATAAAAAACGATCAAAAAGTCCCTTCAAAACAAAAATGGTACCGATAAAGACGGCGCAAAAAATTAGCCCTCATACCGCCCTGTACACGGAAAAATAAAAATAGTTATAGGGGTCAGAAGATGCCAATTTTAAACATACTAATTTTGGTGCATGTAGTTTATAATTTTTTAAGTGTTAAAATAAAATAAAACCTATATAAGTAGGGTATCCTTGTAACCATATGGACCTACAGAATAAAGATAAGGTGTCATTATTACTGAAAAATGCACTGTGTGGAAATGGGGGCCCCCAAAATTTACAAAATGGTGTTTCTTTTTTTGTTTCACCCCAAAAATATATATTTTTTGGTTTTGCCGCAGGTTATATTATGGTTATATTCTAAAATAAGTGATGTCATTACAAAGTACAATTGGTGACGCAAAAAACAAGCCCTTATATGGGTCTGTAGGTGCAAAATTGAAAGCGGTCTGATTTGTAGAAGGGAAGGAGGAAAAAACTAAAATACAAAAATGAAAATTTGCTGAGAAAATAGCCCTAAGGGGTTAATAAGGGTGAAGGGTTTTATACAGTAAGGAGCAAAACAACATGAGAAATGCTAAGCCCCCAACACTACTGATAAATCCCCCACTGTGTTGTATGCAGAATTCTGCTGGTCAACATTGGAAAGAGTTAGAAAACTTGTGGATGGACAACCCATAGAAGTGTAGTGGAAGATTTCAGCTCTGAAGTGTGGTGGCCCAGTACAGGAGCCTGTACCCCCTGTACCCTTGCTGCCCTGTCAGGCAGACTCCATTGTGTGACCCCTTCCCCCCCCTCCCCTTGTACCTGTGTTTTATGTACAATCTTAAGTGCCTATGGGACCCCTCCAGAGTCTCCCCCATATAAACCCTGGGTGGAGCTAGCTCGGTCTCTTTTCCTGCTTAGCTGAGTTACAGTGAGGTCGGGTCCTAAGTGAGTGTCTGGTGTCCTGAGGAGGCCTAAGTCTACCATGCAGCCACTACCCAACAGGTCAAGTCATAACCTGGTAAGCTACAAACGGGATGAAGTCTGACTAGTCAGTCCCAGTCAAGTCAGCGTGGCCCTGCATCAAATTGTCCAAGTCCACTACAAGCCCCAGCGAGCCCCGGGGTCTTTGAGGTCACTGGTCACCTCTGTGGGCCTAGCCAAGCTGTATATACTGTTACACCTGTCTGACTCAGTAAAGCTGCCGTTGTTCCATAACTTGGCATCGGAGTCATTATTTGCCCCCGTGCCTAGACCAGGATCCAGCGGTATACCTTTGGGTAGTGTAGAGGATAAACCACACCCTGGCGTCACAAACACAAGGGGTTAATGCTATCTGCCCCTAGGGTAATTCCATCTGCCCTCATCACACCCTCAACACAGAAGTCTTCAGAACAGTGAGTGCTGCTCTGGGTTATAATACAGGATGTAACTCCAGGAATGGGAGACAGGAGGGCAAGTGAAGGATCTTCGCACACCACTTGGGCATCTCCCGGCTTACACTACCCCGGTTCTGAAGGTTATTCGTCGGTGGGGTCTGGGGATGGGGGAGATTAGGACTCTGTCGAGGAAATTCCTTGACAAGATGGTTCTGTCTTCTCATTTCCAGAGACCATTGGCGCTCAAGGACTGCCCAAGTCGGGATCTGGAGGTGGGTTTAGGGCTTTTGAATTCTATCAGGATCCCCTTGAAGCTTTGGGACTTGACTTGGCACTGCTTCCATGGGAAACTGTGTGTGAGGGACAATCTGAAGTGCAGGAGCTCTGAGGACCAGGGATATACTCCCTAAGAAGGTTGTGAGGATCCCTGTTCAGCATAAAATCCTCCCTGTGGATGCGGTGGTTAGGAACATTCTCGGAGACCTGGTGAAGGTGGGTTCTCTGGAGTACGAGAGGCTGGGTGCTGGCAGGGCCTCTCGTCTGTGGAGGGGCTGGGTGCTGGCAGGGCCTCTTGTCTGTGGAGGGGCTGGGTGCTGGCAGGGCCTCTCGTCTGTGGAGGGGCTGGGTGCTGGCAGGGCCTCTCGTCTGTGGAGGGGCTGGGTGCTGGCAGGGCCTCTTGTCTGTGGAGGGGCTGGGTGCTGGCAGGGCCTCTCGTCTGTGGAGGGGCTGGGTGCTGGCAGGGCCTCTCGTCTGTGGAGGGGCTCTGCCTTTAAAGTGCCTTAGC
>NC_079196.1:226063563-226116495 GCF_029499605.1 Hyla sarda
GGACACAGCCTGGATGTACTGTCAATCCCCTCTCGCCAACGGCCAGCGCTTGGGGTTGTACCTCACGGGTCCGGGTCCCCCACTTTTCCCTGCTCTTCTCGCTTTTCAAGCCCGGCATGATGCAGGTGACAAAAAGCTGGCTGAAGACTTCATGAGGTGAGTTCTTCTGATTAAGGTGAGTATTTCCCTTCTCCCTTTTTTTCTTTCAGGTGTCGGGGGCTTGCAACCTCTGGAGAACCCCTGTTTTGGTCCCACTCCTTTTTATTGTTTCTAGTTGGGGTCCCTATTGGGCAAGGGCTTCCTAACGCTATTGGAGGAACTCAGGGGGTTAATATCAGTGGTGTTGCACTGTTCATTTTTATTCACTGGGCGGTCTTTCTTCATTCAGCAGCCGCGGCTGCCTTCTCTATGGGGTTTTTTTCTTCTGTGCTCCGGCCGCGTGGTGTGTAGTGCGGCCGTGGCGCAGTTTACTTTCGTTTTCACAGCGGCTCGCTGCACCGGCACTTTGCCCGCTCCTGTTCCCCGGCACTCACATATGCTTCGGGGATTGGAGTGGGTGCCATTATGAGCCGCCATCTTCTCCGGCGGGATTCGCGCCCTAGGGAGAGCGCGAATCTCTTAAGCCAATCAGAGCTGTGCGGGGGACTGGAGGCCAATCAGATGCGCTCCAGTCTAACCCGGCCCCTCTCTTCTGATTGGTCCTGCTGTTCCCGCTTTTCTCACAGCAGCTGCCTGGTGGGGGACATGGATGCTGGTCAGATTACCCTATTTTTTCCAGGTCCGAGACCAGAACTGTCCCTCCCTCTAAGCAGGTACCTGGGGCCCTGGTCACCTACTATACTTATAGGGGCTGCAACGCAAAATGCCTGGGTCTGCTGAACCCACTTGTTCCGCCTGCACCACTGCACCCCATGACGCTCCTGGTATTCCTATTCAGGATGCTCCCCCAGACCCAGTGGGCTCTGCTGCCCCTCCAATGTGGGTGCCTTCCCTCTCTCAGTCTATTTCGGACTTGGCGCAGGTCTCCCGTTCCGTGGTGACTGCCATAGAGGGGTCCTCCTTACACCGTTCCCCAATAGAGCCTCGCTCTCCCTCACCCTATTTTAAGAGCTCTCACAAGCGTAATAGGGGCCATTCCTCTGACTCCTCTGCGGTGTCTTTGTACAGACGTAGGCATGGGCATCGTCCCTCTGCTACGTCTTCCAGTAAGTCTCTTTCTTCCAGAAGACGCTCCCCAAGTCTCTGTTCTGAATCTCCAGAATGGCGCTCCAGGTTAGTGTCTCCCTCTTCTAAGGCTGCCTCCACCCGTTTCCACTCCCCTGGTGAACTAGTTGATGAGGCTGCTTCTGTTTCAAGACTCAGAAGACCACGCAGACATGACCGATACGGTGGACTCATTGGTTTCGGACATAAGAGACACCTTTCACCTAGAGGACCCAGGAACTTCGGACGCTGTCCCAGAAATTTCCTTTCATCATGCCCGTCCGACACACAAGATGTTCAGCTCCCATGTTGAATTTGAAGCCTTGCTAGAGTCTGCCTGGAGGCACCCTGACAAGAGGTTTCAAGAAACAAAGAAGGTTCAAGCGCATTATCCCTTTGCTAAGGACCTCATTGCCCGGTGGTCCTCACCTCCTACGGTGGACCCACCAGTCTCCCATCTATCTAAGACTACTACCCTACCTTTGCCCGATGCTGCATCTTTTATGGATCCAGCGGACAAAAAGGGGAGACCTCTGCTAAATTTGCCTTGAGGCGGCGGGTTCATCTCTTCTCCCTGCCTTTGCCTCTGCCTGGGTTTCCAGGGCCCTTACGATCTGGGTTTGCCGACTCCGCCAGGGCAATTCTTCTGGAGCTTCCTCGAAAGAACCGGCCGCTGTGCTGCCTTTGCCACGGGTAACCTTGTGGCTCTCTGTAGATCCGCGTGGCTCAAAGCCTGGGATGCGGACGCAGCCTCTAAGAAGTCTCTCACTGAGCTTCCTTTTACTGGTTCTTGGCTTTTTAGTAAGCGCCTAGACGAGATAATCTCTGAAGCCACGGGAGGGAAGAGTTCCTTATTACCTCAAAATAAGGCCTGTAGAACTACCTCCCGCTGTAAATCTACCTCCTTTCGTTCCTTGCAGACCTTTGGGGTCACGAAGGGGACCAGGCAGGCGACTTCTCGGGACAAAAAGGCTCGCACATCCTGGAAGTCGGATAACCGTTCGGGCCGCTTTGCGCCCAAGGCGGGTACCCGCAAACCCACCTCCGCCTGAAGGGACGCCCACACCCGCGGATTTTTCTCGGGTGTCAGCTCGTCTGTTACTCTTCCGGGACATCTGGTCAACGCATGTGCAGGACTCCTGGGTCAGGGATGTGGTGTCCAACGGTTACCGGATCGAGTTTGCCTCTCTTCCAAAGGATCACTTTTTCCTTTCCCGAGCTCCGCGATCTCCCTCTCTGGCTTAGGCCTTCCGGGGTGCGCTTCAGTCCCTCCTCATTCAGGGGGTCATTGTTCCGGTTCCTCTCAGGGAACGTTTTCGGGATTTTTATTCCAACCTCTTTGTAGTTCCCAAGAAAAGGGGGCCCCATCTTGGATCTAAGGCTCCTCAACCGGCATCTCTTCTTGCGCCACTTCTGCATGGAGTCTCTCCGTTCGGTTGTGGCGATCATGGATCAGGGGGAGTTTCTTTCCTCAGTGGACATCAGGGACGCCTACCTTCATGTTCCCAATTTTCCGGGACATCAGTGGTTCCTCCGCTTTGCTGTCCCGGAGGGACATTTTCAGTTGTGGCTCTCCCCTTCGGCCTAGCCACAGCTCCAAGGGTGTTCACCAAGGTCCCCATTGTCCCTCACCAAGGTCCACAGGTCCCCATTGTCCCTCGTACTTCCTCGGTCATCTCGTCGCTCCCTTCTGTAGTGGCTCCGCTCACCCCTGCTTCTTCAGGGGCGCTCCTTCCTGCCCCTCCATTGGCTGGTTGTCACGATGGATGCCAGCCTTTCGGGTTGGGGGGTGTCTTCCGAGACCGGACAGTCCAGGGCTTTTGGTCTCCCAGGGAGACACTCTTCCCGATCAACATCTAGAGCTGAGGGCAATCTACCTTTGCCTGTTACATTGGGAGATCCTTCTTCAGGACCGCCCAGTTCGTGTCCAGTCGGACAACTCCACTGCGGTGGCGTACATCAATCGCCAGGGTGGCACCCACAGTCTGGTGGCGATGGCTGAAGTTTCCAAGATCCTTCCCTGGGCGGAGCTCAGGGTTCCAGCCATCTCAGCATTTCACATCCCAGGCATAAACAATTGGGAAGCAGACTTTCTAAGCCGGTCCTCTCCCGATGCCGGCGAGGGGTCCCTTCATCCGGAGGTATTTGCAGAGATCTGCGGCCTCTGGGGAACTCCAGATGTGGATCTCTTTGCATCCCGCCACAATCAGAAGGTTCCCCTATTTGTGTCGAAGTCGCGGGACCCCCGTGCTCTGGCAGTGGATGCACTGGTAATTCCTTGGTCGGGGTTCGCCCTACCTTATCTGTTCCCTCCTCTTCCTCGCCTTCCCAGGGTCCTGAGGAAGGTCAAGTGGAGGCCATTCCAACCATTCTCGTGGCTCCAGATTGGCCTCGGAGGGCGTGGTACGCCGATGTCGTCCGGCTCCTGGACGACGTTCTGCTGCGCCTTCCGCTTCGTCCAGACCTTCCCTCTCAGGGTCCCCTGGGCCACCCCAAATTACCATCTCTGCATTTGACAGCGTGGCGGTTGAGACCGCGCTAGTAAGGGCCCGTGGCTTCTCAACACAGGTGATTCGCACCATGCTCAAGGCACGCAAGCCTTCTTTAAAGGGTCAAGTGTCTGCCCTTTCCATTCTTTTCCAACACCCTCTGGCATCTGATTCTCATGTTCAGACCTTCCTTCAAGGAGTGGCCCACGCGATTTCTCCTTACAGGTCTCCTACTCCTCCTTGGGATCTTAATTTGGTCCTTGGCACACTGCAGGGCGCGCCCTTTGAACCCCTCAGGGAGGTTTCCCTTCGTCTCCTTTCCTGGAATGTGGCGTTCCTTATGGCAATTACCTCCATCAGACGGGTTTCGGAGTTGGTGGCTCTTTCTTGCCGCTCTCCCTTTCTAATTGTCCATCAGGACAAAGTTTTTTGTTGTCCGGTTCCTTCTTTTTTACCTAAGGTGGTTTCTGCTTTCCACCTTAATGAGGATATCGTCCTCCCGTCCTTTTGTCCCGCTCCATCTCATTCCGGGGAGCGTTTGCTTCATAAACTTGATGTGGTACGGGCAGTGCGTACCTACCTCTCTGTTACGTCTCCCTTTCGTCAATGTGATTCCTTTTTTGTTCTTACGGACGGTCACCTGCTTCCAAGGCAACCATTTCGCGGTGGATCAAGTCTGCCATTTCAGAGGCTTACCGTTGCAGGGGGAAGACTCCTCCTTTCAGGGTTTCAGCTCACTCCACGCGTTCTGTCGGAGCTTCCTGGGCTCTCCATAACAGGGCTTCAGCCTCTCAAGTCCGTAAGGCGGCTACCTGGTCGTCCTTGCACACTTTTACTAAATTCTACCAGGTTCATACCTTTGCATCCGCGGATGCTAGTCTGGGCCGTAAGGTGTTGCAGGCGGTGGTGGCCCAGCCTGCCCCTTGATTGTTTTCTGTGCCCACCCTAGGGACGGCTTTGGTACGTCCCAAGGTCTGTGTCCCCCAATGGAGCCGATAGAGAAGAAGGGATTTTTGTCTTACCGTAAAATATTTTTCTCAGAGGATCCATTGGGGGACACAGCTCCCGCCCTTTCTTTGGTGTTCCGGTTTTGGTTACATGTCCGAGCGTGTGTTCAGTTAATTTTTTGTTCTGGTTACCTCGGACTGGTCTTGGTTTTCTGCCTCTCCGTCCTCTCCTACTGCTTGGGGACTAAACTGATAACCTCAGGCTCTGTAGGCGGGTATATCCTGCTGGGAGGAGACGACTTTTTGATTTCCTTAGTGTCAAGTCTCCTAGCAACAACAGCATACACCCAAGGTCTGTGTCCCCCAATGGATCCTCTGAGAAAAAGATTTTACGGTAAGACAAAAATCCCTTTTTTTATTACTTTTATTTTGCTCATTAATTTGTAACCGCATCCCCAGAAACACATTTACATAAAATATTGAAATAACTTAAAGGGATTTTCCGATGAGAAAAACCTAATTTCAACAGTATAGTTGAAAGTAAAATGGCTCATAAAGTAATTTTAATACCTTTCTGTGGTCTTTTATGATTTTCTGTCTTCATTAGCCCAACTTCCTGTCTGGTGCACATTCTGTAATTGACTTCCTGTTCCTGTGTACACTCTAGCCAGGAGTTCAGCGAAATCTATCTCCCTCCCACTATATGGGAGAGGATAAAGCCAAGAAAGTGTAGTTGGAGGGAAAGATAGTTGGCTGAATTCCAAAAATAGAAGGAAAGCTTTAAAGACCACAGTAAGGTAGCAAAAAACTCTATCGATATATGTTTTTAAAGTATTTTACTACCTTTCATGCTTCCCTTCTATTCAAGCGTACAGGACACACTAGCCTGGAATTCAGCCAACTCTATCTCTTTCCCACTTGGGAGGGATAAAGAGATGGCTGAATTCCTGGCTAGAGTGTCCTGTAGACAGGAACAGAAATTCCGCTGTAGGATGTACAATAGATAGGACGTGGGGCTAAAGAAAACAGAGCAGACAGTTTGCATCAACAACAGAAGGGAAGCATGAAAGACTACAGAAAGGTAGTACAATATATGAACATATATTGGTAAATAAAGTTATTTTACTCCCTTTTATGGTCTTTATGCTTTCCTTCCGTTCCTGTTGTCTTCAGCCCAAAGTCCTGACTGGTTTACATTCTGTAACAAACTTCCTGTTCCCGTGTACACTCTAGCTAGGAATTTGCCAACTCTATGTCCCTAACAATATGTGGGAGGGGTTATAGTTAATAATGTACAATAGGAGGGAAATATATTAGGCTAAATTCCTGGCTAGAGTGTACACAGAAACAGGAAGTCATTTACAGGATGTATACCAGATGGGAAGTTGGGCTAGTGAAAACAAAAGAGTTTGGATCAAAAAACAAAGATAACAGAAAGGTCTTAAAATGACTTTATTTAACAATATATGTTCATTTATTTAAATTATTTATAATATTCATGCTTCCCTTCTGTTTGTGAAACAAACTGTCTGCATCGGTGTCTTTAGCTCAACATAATTTCCAGTGTAAATAGTAACATAGTTCATGAGGTTTAAAAAAATCAGAGTCCATCAAGTTCAACCTATAACCCTAATGAGAAAAGAAAAAAAAAGTTTGTACTTTCAGCTCACCATTTGCCAGAGTATAAAGAGAGAAGATGTCCAATTGCAGGGAGCACAGGAAACAAGAGCCAAGCCATATCCTTGGTTGATACAATCCAATACGAAAAGACAGGGGTTCCAGCTCCACCAAAAATAGTTGAAAATATTTAACTTTAATTCATATGATGTTAAAAAAATGATGAAAGGAAAACACATATAACAAAAAAGTGCTCTAGTGAGTTAAAAACCCACGTCCACCGACGCGTTTCGAACAAATATATTCTTAATCATGGCATGATTAACCCTAATGAGTCCATACTGAGTTGATCCAGAAGAAGGCAAAAAACCCTCATACTAGAGGTAAAATTTCCTTCCAAATATGGCATCAGGATAAATCCCTGGATCAACGTTCTGTCCCTATAAATCTATTCTCCATTACCTGTAATGTTATTACTCTCCAAAAATGCATCCAGACCCCTTTTAAATTCTTTTACAAAGTTCACCATGACCACCTCCTCAGGCAGAGAATTTCACAGTCTCACTGCTCTTACAGTAAAGAACCCCCATCTGTGCTGGAGTAGAAACCTTCTTTCCTGTAGACGTAGAGGATGCCCCCTTGTTATATACACAGTCCTGGGTATAAATAGATCATGGAGAGATCTCTGTACTGTCCCCTGATATATTTATACATAGTTATTAGGTCACCCCTTCTTTTTTCTAAACTAAATAACCCTAATTCTTATCTTTCTGGGTACTTTAGTCCTCCCATTCCCCGTATTACCCTGGTTGCCCGTCTTTGAACCCTCTCCAGCTCCACTATATCTTTCTTGTACACTGGTGCCCAGTACTGTACACAGTATTCTATGTGTGGTCTGACCAGTACTGTACACAGTATTCTATGTGTGGTCTGACCAGTACTGTACACAGTATTCTATGTGTGGTCTGACCAGTACTGTACACAGTATTCTATGTGTGGTCTGACCAGTACTGTACACAGTATTCTATGTGTGGTCTGACCAGTACTGTATACAGTATTCCATGTGTGGTCTGACCAGTACTGTACACAGTATTCTATGTGTGGTCTGACTAGTACTGTGCACAGTATTCTATGTGTGGTCTGCCCAGTACTGTACACAGTATTCTATGTGTGGTCTGACTAGTACTGTATACAGCATTCTATGTGTGGTCTGCCCAGTACTGTATACAGTATTCTATGTGTGGTCTGACCAGTACTGTATACAGTATTCTATGTGTGGTCTGACCAGTACTGTGCACAGTATTCTATGTGTGGTCTGACCAGTACTGTACACAGTATTCTATGTGTGGTCTGACCAGTACTGTACACAGTATTCTATGTGTGGTCTGACCAGTACTGTGCACAGTATTCTATGTGTGGTCTGACCAGTACTGTGCACAGTATTCTATGTGTTGTCTGACTAGTGAATTGTATAGTGGTAGAATAATTTCCTTGTTGTGGGTATCTATGCGCCTATTGATGCCCCCCACTGGTCACTACAGCTAAATTTACTATTAACTAAGACTCCCAAGTCCTTTTCCATGTCAGTCGTCCCAAGTGTTCTCCCATTTACATAATCCCAGCCCGGATTTTTCCTCCTCATGTGCATAACCTTACTTTTATCAGTGTTGAACCTCATCTGCCACTTCCCAGCCCAAACCTCCAACCTATCCAGATCCATTTGTAACAGTGCACTGTCCTCTATTGTGTTATCTACTATACACAGTGCACTGTCCTCTATTGTGTTTACCGCTTTACAAAGTTTAGTATCATCTGCAAAGATTGCTACTTTACTCTTCAACCCCTCTACAAGGTCATTAATAAATATATTAAATAGAATAGGACCCAAGACTGACCCCTGTGGTCCCCACTAGTAACAGTCACCCAATCAGAATAAGTACCATTAATATCCACCCTCTGTTTCCCATCACTGAGCCAGTTACTTACCCACTTGCACACATTCTCCCCCAGCCCAATCCTTCTCATTTTATGCACCAACATTTTGTGTGGCACTGTATCAAATGCTTTAAAAAAAATCCAGCTATACGACATCCAGCGATTCCCTCTGGTCCAGTCTGGAGCTCCCCTCCTCATAAAAGCTGATCAGGTCAAAGGTTAGTTTGACAGGATCCATGGGGTCATATCAAGATACTCCAAAATAGCATCTCTTAGAAAGCCCTCAAGCAATTTACATACAACGGAGGTTAAACTAACAGGCCTATAATTCCTGGGGTCACCTTTTGACCCCTTTTTAAATATTGGCACCACATTGGCCATGCGCCAGTCCTGGGGAACCACCCCTCTTACTATAGAGTCCCTGAATATTAATAGGGGTCTGTCTATCACATTACTTAATTCCTTTAGAACACGGGGGTGAATGCCATCTGGACCTGGCAAATTTGTCTATTTTGATTTTTTGTATGCGGTACTGTACTTCTTCCTGGGTTAGGCAAGTGACCTGTACTTCTTCCTGGGTTAGACAGGTGACCTGTACTGGGGAGTTTACCTTATCTCGCTGTATTTCACCTGGCATTTCATTTTCCTCAGTGAATACAGTGGAGAAGAATTTGTTTAATATATTTGCTTTTTCCTGATCCCCGTCTATAATTTCTTCCTCATCATTTTTTAAAGGGCCCGCACTTTCATTTTTGACCTTTTTGCTATTTATATAGTTAAAGGACATTTTGGGGTTAGTTTTACTCTCTTTGGCAATGAGTCTTTCTGTCTCTATTTTTGTGGCTTTTATCTGTTTTCTCTATAGCTTTTTAAAGGGCTACTCCACTGGAAAACATTTTTTTTTATATCAACTGGTGCCAGAAAGTTAAACAGATTTGTAAATAGCTTCTATTTAAAAATGTCAACCCTTCCAGTGCTTATCAGCTGCTGTGTGTTTCAGAGGAAGTTCTTTTCTTTTTGAATTTCCTTTCTGTCTGACCACAGTGCTCTCTGCTGACACCTCTGTCCATTTTGACACCTCTGTCCATTTTAGGAACTGTCCAAAGCAGGAGCAAATCCCCATAGCAAACCTCTCCTGCTCTGGACAGTTCCTAAAATGGCCAGAGGTGTCAGTAGAGAGCACTGTGGTCAGACAGAAAGGGAATTAAAAAAGAAAAGAACTTCATGTGAAGCATACAGCAGCTGATAAGTACTGGAAGGATTAAGATTTTTTAATAATAGTAATTTTCAGATCTGTTTAACTTTCTGGCACCAGTTGATTTAAAAAAAATGTTTTCCAGGTGAGTACCCCTTTAACCATGACTCTCATGTTCTCTGTGCCATTTTTCTCCTGCAGGTTTCAAGGCAAATCTCTGTTTGGATTTTCTTTCCCGGCCTCTCATTCATACAGCCCCATCACTGTGGAGTCCGACTTCAACAACCCATTATACGAGGCCGGGGTGAGTAGTGCTGGGAAAGTTTTGTTTTTCTTCAGTTCTTTCTGTTGCTGGGAAAGCTGGGTGACCAATAGAACTATCACACATAGACTTCAAAACAATTGACGACTACAAGCAAAGACCTGATTTACATAAAACCCTATAAAAGGTGCGGGAAAACAACAACAAAAACACCGCGTAAAATGTGGGCGTGCACTTTATTTTACACATGCATTTTTAACCCATTTTTACCGATTAATGCTAAAAATGAGCACGATAAATAAAATACGCAGTCGAATTTTGCACTGTGTGAACATAGCCTTAGGTAGGATGACCAAATGTTTATTACGTTTAATTTTGTAAAAAATTTTAATTTAATCCTTTTTTTTTGTCATTTTTTTAACAAAATGGAACCAAATTAACATTTCATGTTTTTTTTTGTTCCGCAGCCATTGGTCGCTGTTCTTAAAAAAGGCCATGGCCTGTTCTGTCTGATCTTAAAGGGGTACTCCACAGGAAAAATTTTTTTTTTTTTTAATCAACTGGTGCCAGAAGGTTAAACAGATTTGTAAATTACATCTATTTTAAAATCTTAACCCATCCAGTACTTATCAGCTGCTGCATGCTCCACAGGAAGTTCTTTTCTTTTTGAATTTCCTTTCCGTCTGACCACAGTGCTCTCTGCTGACACCTCGGTCCATTTTAGGAACTGTCCAGAGCGGGAGAGGTTTGTTATGGGGATTTGCTCCTACTCTGGGCAGTTCCTGACATGGACAGAGGTGTCAGCAGAGAGCACTGTGGTCAGACAGAAAAGAACCACACAACTTCCTGTGGAGCATACAGCAGCTAATAAGTACTGGAAGGATTAAGATTTTTAAACAGAAGTAATTTACAAATTTGTTTAACTTTCTGGCACCAGTTGATTTAAAACAAAAAAATAAAAATAATGTTATCCGGTGTTTAGACGGTGTTCACATGGTGTCTTTTGAGACTCAAAAATACTTCTGTTTTAAAAAGTTTTTTGTTATATAGAGCGGCTTACAGCTTTTAAGTGTTTCGAAGTGTTTACATGCATGGCTATTTAACTAATAATAAAGCAAGCTCAGGAGAGGAGCTTGCTTAAAGGGGTACTCCACTGCCCCAGCGTTTGGAACATTTTGTTCCGAACGCTGAGTCCAGGCTGTGATGTCGCAGCCACGCCCCCTCAATGCAAGTCTATGGGAGGAGGCGTGGCATCTAAATGCCGCGATCGCTATTGATTATGGCATTTAAAGGGTTAAATGACAGTCATTAGCGTAATGTCTGGAATTCCATCTATTAAAGGGGTACTCCACTGCCCCAGCGTTCTAAACATTTTGGTCCGAAAAGCTGGGTGCGGGCTTCGGGGGTCGTGACGTCACGGCCACGCCACCTCAATGAAAGTCTATGGGAGGGGGCGTGGCAGATGCCACGCCCCCTCCCATAGACTTTCATTGAGGTGGCGTGGCCGTGACGTCACGACCCCCGAAGCCCGCACCCAGCTTTTCGGACCAAAATGTTTAGAACGCTGGGGCAGTGGAGTACCCCTTTAATAGATGGAACGCCAGACATTACGCTAATGACTGTCATTTAACCCTTTAAATGCCATAATCAATAGCGATCGCGGCATTTAAAAGGATAAGTGACATGTGACGGTCCTGTTCGGGGGCCCAGTAGGTTACTATGGCAGCTGGAGGGGTCTTTACTAGGTCTCTGTTCCCGCCACTGTAGTTCTGCTGATAGAGTCCGCCTCTGGCAGGGTGTACCAGCAGATCACCAATCTAACTGATCAACGCTATGCAACAGCAATAGCATAGCACTAATCAGTATAAGCAATCCGAAGGTGGGTAATAAAGCATGTTACAAGCAATTTCCCCCTAAAAAATTTGGCAGATGGTATGAGCCATTACAATAAGGCACCTATTCAGCGGCTGAACCAATGTCATATGTGGGGGTGGGATAGCTGGGTGACAATCTCAATGGCAGCTTGTATTAAAGGGATACCCCTGGGGAAAACTTTTTTTTTTTTTTTTTTAAATCAACTGGTGCCAGAAAGTTAAATAGATTTGTAAATTACTTCTATTAAAAAAATCTTAATCCTTCCAGTACTTATTAGCTGCTGAATACTACAGAGGAAATGGTTTTCTTTTTGGAACACAGAGCTCTCTGCTGACCTCATGACCACAGTGCTCTCTGCTGACATCTCTGTCCATTTTAAGAACTGTCCAGAGCAGCATATGCTCCACAGGAAGTTCTTTTCTTTTTGAATTTCCTTTCTGTCTGACCACAGTGCTCTCTGCTGACACCTCTGTCCATTTTAGGAACTGTCCAGTGCAGGATAGGTTTGCTATGGGTATTTCCTTTTACTCTGGACAGTTCATAAAATGGACAGAGGTGTCAGCAGAGAGCGCTGTGGTCGTGATGTCAGCAGAGAGCTTTGTGTTCCAAAAAGAAAACCCATTTCCTCTGTAGTATTCAGCAGCTAATAAGTAATGGAAGGATTAAGATTTTTTAATAGAAGTAATTTTCAAATCTGTTTAACTTTCTGGCAACAGTTGATTTAAAAAAAACAAAATTTTTCCACGGGAGTACCCCTTTAAGTAATATGCAACACGGAGGGCACGCCCGCCATCTAGTGACATCTCTTTCTCTTTCAGGATACCCGGGAGTACGAGGTGTCGATTTGAAGATGGGTTTCATCCTGGGTACGACTACGGGTGGGTGGGGGTATACACGAGGAGGGATATATCAGATTATACACAGATCGAGGGTCTTATTTTACAGATTGCAATCACAAGCTGCACAGTCCCTCACCCTGCGATCGTCTATCATGTGATCTGTCACCATCACCCACAGAGTTCTAAACACTTAGGGTTGGCAGGAAGGGGAGGGGCTTTAATCTGTGCCCGTGTCGCTGTCAAGAAGCCAGGTCGCCATCTTGGGGAAGTCCACGATGGCCGCCAAGCTCTTTGTAATAGCACAGAAATGGACGGACACTGGCAAAAAAAAAAAAAAAAAAAAGGCGAAATCCTGTATTATAGCCGTTATTTATTTCCAGATTATAAAAAAAAAAAGAAAAACGTATCGTGTTTCTGGCGCCCCCGGCACGTCGCGCTTCTTAATCTCCATCCGCTATTTCATTGTGGTTGTAAGATATACGGTTTCGTTTGATATATATATATATTTATTTCTTTTCAATTTCGGCGTTCATCAGGACGGGTATTTATTTTATAATTTGTCGCACGGCTCCAGGGAGGTTTGTCTATTTTGAATGACTCCCCTTTTTACGAAATGATTAAAAAAATAAAAATTGTAGAAATGTAGAAAAAAAAAATCAGGGATTTATTTGAACTATACAGAAAAAAAATATACAAAAACAAAAAAAAAAAAAAAGAGAAAAAGAAAAAAAAAATGAAAAAATAAATAAAACAAACAAAAACAACTTCCTTCTTGGTCTCCAAGAAAATGGCCGCCCTCGTTCAGCACCGGAAATGCTTTTTAGTGTCAGGTGACTCGTCTGTTTAAAACTCTGTGCCTTCACCCCCCCCCCCCACCCCCTCCACCATTTTTCATTAATCCATGATGTGACCCCCCCCCCCCACCCTTGTAAATGTCATTTGTGCCAAAGTAATACTGCAATGTCTGTGCTCTAGCGGGAGCTGCTCATGTCGCCGTCACATACTCCAGCGCCCAGGGGGGCTCCGGATTTGTTCACCTGCCCCCCCCCCCCCCCCCCCCAGCGTCGCTGTTCTCGCCATTTCCCAGAAGGGATCAGATGACGGCTCCGGTGCCCATCACATCTTCTGTCTGTCTCTCTTTTTCTTAAGTTAATTTCACTTTGTCTGGGAGATATAAACATGGCCGCCGCCCATGACGGTTGCATCGAGAAATGTTGAAACCTCCCTCCGTGCTGGCCGTCTGTGTCACTTCCAGCTCCGCTTCTCAAACTGGCTTTATTTTCAGGCAATAAAGAGCGAGATTTGTAAAAAAAAAAAAAAAAAGATTCTGAAGTTTTCTGTGTATTTATTTATTTTTTAACAAAAACCTGAAGGCGGCCATTTTGTGGGAAGAGCAAGAGTCTTCTATTTGTATACAACAGTGGTCACCAGATGATGGACCTCCAGCTGTTGTAAAAAAAATTTGCAGCTGGAGGTCATTAGTTTGGAGACCACTAGTTTATAAGAAACCACTACAATTGACATTATTTAGACACAATGGCCGCCACTGTTTCTTTCATATCAATACCTTTTAACAATGTCCCCCAAGCTGTGTCTCGAAAGCTCAACATCTGGAGGTCCACACTTTGGAGACCACTGGTTTACAAGGCACCACTACAATTGATATAATTTAGGCTGACAAAATGGCCGCCGCTATGTTCCTTTCCTATAAAATGTATTTTATCAGTGTACCTAACCAAGCTGTGGTTCTCCAGTCTGGGCATGTTGGGAGTTGTAGTTTTGCAACATCTTATGGTTCACAGCTTGGAGACCATTGGTTTACCAGGAACCACTACAATTGATATCACTTAGACTGGCAAAATGGCCGCCACTACGTTCCTTTCATATCAATTCCTTTTACCAATGTTCCCCAAGCTGTGACTCTTCAATCAGGGCTTGCTGGTAATTGTAGTTTTGCAATATCTGGTGCTCCACAATTTGGAGACCGTTTGTTTACAAGGAACCACTTATTGACATAATTTGGACTGGCAAAATGGCCGCCACTATGTTCCTTTGCAAAATGGCCACCACAATGCCTCCCCAAGCTGTGACTCTCCAGTCAGGGCTTGCTGGTAGGTGTAGTTTTCCTACAGCTGGAGGTCCACCGTAAGCAGCTTAATGGGGAGGGGGGTTCTAAGGCCATAATATCGATGGCCTATTCTTCCCGGAGTCGACTACCAACACTTTAGCTGACCTGTTGTCTTACGGGTTGTGTCCCCCCATTAGGTAGCAGCTGTTCCTGAGCGCTATTAGGGTACGTTCACACGTGCATATTTTCTGCTGCAGATTTGAGGCAGAAGGTTTTTCTGCCCAGTGAAGTCAATGGGCAGCAAAATCTGCAGCAAAAATACACACGTGTGAACGCACCCTAAGGGCGTATACGCAGCGTATTTGACGCAGTGCAAAATTTACGGCAGCAGCGAGAAATACGCTACGTATTCCTCGCTCACTATACACACAGGGCTTTCCGGCGGCAGCCCTATGCGTGTAGTGAGTTTTGGAGGCGGAGCCGCGTGTCAGTCATGCCGGCACACGGCCCCGCCTCCAAAACTCACTACACGCATAGGGCTGCCACCGGAAAGCCCTGTGTGTATAGTGAACAAGGAATACGCCATTTCCAGCTGCTGCCATAAATTTAGCGCTGCGTATACGCCCTGTGGGAACGCACCCTAAGGGTGCATTCACATGGGCGTATTTGTCAGTGGATCCGCAGCTGCGGATCCACGGACAAAGACCCCTAAAGTGCTGCCCTCTTTGTGCCGCCCCGCCGCTACCAGCAGACACACTGCGATGTGCGAGTTACCCTGCAGTGTATCCGCACATCGCGGCCGCTCTCTGTGTAGCTCAGGGAGCCGGGGGAGCGGCCGCGATGTGCGGATACACTGCGACTCGCACTTCAGTGTGTCTGCTGGTAGCGGCGGATTGCTGCTATTAGCAGGCACAAAGAGGGCAGCACTTTAGGGGTCTTTGTCAGTGGATCCGCAGCTGCGGATCCGCTGACAAATACGCCTGTGTGAAAGGGTGCGTTCACACGTGCGTATTTTTACTGCAGATTTTGCTGCCCATTGACTTTAATGGGCAGCAAAATCTGCAGAAGCAAATCTGCAGCAAAAATAGGCACGTGTGAACGCACCCTTAGAGTCAAAAGGGCCTGATCGGCAGTACCATCACTACGCTGCCCCTTTAATCTGATGACCGCCAGTAGTCCGACCCCCACCGATTAAATTTGGACACCCTATCGCAAGGATATTATAGTCCCAGAAAACCCTTTGAGGTATAAAAGCTGCTCAGTGATCGGTTGCTATGGGTGACCAGGCCTAGAAAAACAAAACTGCCAGTCAGGAGCTTTCTGCAGTCTGCACAATGGATCATGTGACCGCTTCCTGCTCTGCTGAATGGCTAAGGGCTCACAGTGGAGGCGGAGCATAGAAGACTAACTGCTTTCTAGCTCCTGACTGGCAGCCATTTTGTTTGTGAATACGTGTCTTCTAGTTCAGCGCATCTTATAGAGGGTCCTGGTCATGTCTGTAGTGCAGTGATTCCCACCCAGTGTACCTTCAGCTGTTGCAAAACTACAACTCCCAGCATGCCCGGGCATGCTGGGAGTTGTAGTTTTGCAACAGCTGTAGGCACACTGGTTGAGAAATGCTGCTCTGCCCACACTGCACTTCTGTTTAGCATGTTTAGGGGGAAAAAAAAAATACCTTAAAACGTGTACTCCGGTAAAAAATGATTTTTTTTTAAATCAACTATTGCCAGAAAGTTAAACATATTTGTAAATTACTTCTGTAAAAAAAAAAAAAATCTTAATCCTTCCAACACTTATTAGCTGCTGAATACTACAGAGGAAATTATTTTCTTTTTTGAACACAGAGCTCTCTGCTGACGACATGACCACAGTGCTCTCTGCTGACACCTCTGTCCATTTTAGGAACTGTCCATAGTAGGAGAAAATCCCCATAGAAAACATATGCTGCCCTGGACAGTTCCTAAAATGGACAGAGATGTCAGCAGAGAGCACTGTGCTCGTGATGTCAGCAGAGAGTTCTGTGTTCCAAAAAGAAAACCATTTCCTCTGTAGTATTCAGCAGCTAATAAGTACTGGAAGGATTAAGATTTTTTAATAGAAGTGATTTACAAATCTGTTTAACTTTCTGGCACCAGTTCATTTAAAAAAAAAAAAAAAAAAAAAAAAAAAAAAAAAAACAGAGTACCCCTTTAAGGTATTTTTTTTCCTCCCCCTAAACATGTTACAAACAGAAACGCGGTGTGGGCGGAGCTTAGTTGACTGCTTTTTACCTTA
Organism: Hyla sarda; assembly: GCF_029499605.1. Classification (NCBI taxonomy): domain Eukaryota; kingdom Metazoa; phylum Chordata; class Amphibia; order Anura; family Hylidae; genus Hyla; species Hyla sarda. The sequence continues at coordinate 226,080,268 of NC_079196.1, forward strand.
AATAAAACACATTTTTTAAAATAATTTTTCTTTTTGAGTCATTTAATTCCACTTTATGTAGAAATCCGATAAAATCAGCAGACGGCCATAAAGTCAGGCAATTCTGAGGTAAAACATTGGCCGATTTTTATTTGTATTGGTAAAAAAATAAACGAAATAAAAGGAATAATTTTGCCTCAGGCGTTGATGGGGACGGGACTCTGCTCCTGCTTCCCCAGAGGAGAATGGAAGACGGCGGGGCGGATGGGCTGCAGCACCTTCTGGGAGTCCACCTTTCCAGACGCCATCTGATTGAGGAGCTCGTCCACCTGAAAGAGGCGCCATACTGGTTATAGAGCGGACGATGGGGGCGGAGACTCCGTTCACCATCTTTATACCACATACAGAGCACCAAACCCTCAGTCATACAAGGCATTCATTCTCCACCTAATACCCCATTATGTAAGTGAGAACGTTAGAATTATTTCCAAACTTATTAAAAAGGAATAACGAAAATTTGGCATGAACATAAGTATTCATACCCTTTACTATGACATGTGACCTTTAGCTCTGGCTCCTCCCATTTCTCTTGATTGTCTCTGAGATGTTTCGCCATCTTGGTAAAATTCAGCTGACTGGACAAGATTTGGAAAGACTCCGCCCTGTCTATATAAGGTCTCACAGCTGACAATGTATATTAGAGAAAAAAAACTAAGCCATGAGGGGGGGGAAGAACTGCCTGTAGAGCTCAGACACAGCCTTGTCAATATAAGGAGTGAGCAAAAAAAGACAGAAGCCGACACGTACGGAACTAAGCAACACTGTGAGCGGACGTAACACACAGGACAGGATCCATTCAAAGCCTGCAGCGGAGGTGCGTAGAAACAAACAAACCAGGAAGCAAGATGCACAGACAAAGAAAGACAAAGGCCGCACTCACCATACAGGTCTGTTTATTCGTATCCAGCCAACATGGCGATAGGACAGGCGGGGGAACTCCGGAACAAGTTGTTTCGTACGGCTTAGCACACTTCCTCTGGCTGGAGGAAGCGCGCTAAGCCGCACGAAACAACTTGTTGCGGAGTTCCCCCGCCTCCCACCCCGCTCCCCCGCCTGTCCTATCGCCATGTTGGCTGGATACGAATAAACAGACCTGTATGGTGAGTGCGGTCTTTGTCTTTCTTTGTCTGTGCATCTTGTCAATATAAGGTCTCACAGCTGACAATGTATATCAGAGAAAAAAAACAAGCCACGAGGCGGGAAAGAACTTCCTGTAGAGCTCAGAGACAAGATTGTGTGGAGGCTCAGATCTGGAGAATTGAACAAAACATTTCTGCTGCACTAAAAGTTCCAGAGAGCTCAATGGCCTCCATAATTCTTACATGGGAGAAGAAGAAAGAACCAGGACTCTTCGTAGAGTTGCCGCCCCACCAAACTAAGTCATTGGGGGAGAAGAGTCTTGGTAAGAGAGGAGACCAATAACCCAATGGTCACTAAGCTCCAAAGATCCTGTGTGCAGATGGGAGAAACTTCCAGAAGGTCCAGAACCATCACTGCAGCCTCCACAATTTGGGCTTTATGGGAGAAAGAAGCCTCCTCAGTAATATACATGGAAGATGCCAGAGATTATAGAAAAGGATCAGACTGTGGGGAACAAGATTCACTGGTCTAATGGAAGCAAGATTGAACTTTATGGCCTCAATTCTAAACATCATGTCTGGGGGAAACCAGGCACTGCCCATCACCTGCCCAATACCATCCCTACAGTGATCATGGTGGGGGCAGCATCATGTCTGGAGGAAACCAGGCACTGCCCATCACCTGCCCAATACCATCCCTACAGTGATCATGGTGGGGGCAGCATCATGTCTGGAGGAAACCAGGCACTGCCCATCACCTGCCCAATACCATCCCTACAGTGATCATGGTGGGGGCAGCATCATGTCTGGAGGAAACCAGGTACTGCCCATCACCTGCCCAATACCATCCCTACAGTGATCATGGTGGGGGCAGCATCATGTCTGGAGGAAACCAGGCACTGCCCATCACCTGCCCAATACCATCCCTACAGTGATCATGGTGGGGTCAGCATCATGTCTGGGGGAAACCAGGCACTGCCCATCACCTGTCCAATACCATCTCTACAGTGATCATGGTGGGGGCAGCATCATGTCTGGGGGAAACCAGGTACTGCCCATCACCTGCCCAATACCATCCCTACAGTGATCATGGTGGGGGCAGCATCATGTCTGGAGGAAACCAGGTACTGCCCATCACCTGCCCAATACCATCCCTACAGTGATCATGGTGGGGGCAGCATCATGTATAGAGGAAACCAGGCACTGCCCATCACCTGCCCAATACCATCCCTACAGTGATCATGGTGGGGGCAGCATCATGTCTGGGGGAAACCAGGTACTGCCCATCACCTGCCAAATACCATCCCTACAGTGATGATGGTGGGGGCAGCATCATGTCTGGAGGAAACCAGGTACTGCCCATCACCTGCCCAATACCATCCCTACAGTGATCATGGTGGGGGCAGCATCATGTATAGAGGAAACCAGGCACTGCCCATCACCTGCCCAATACCATCCCTACAGTGATCATGGTGGGGGCAGCATCATGTCTGGGGGAAACCAAGCACTGCCCATCACCTGCCCAATACCATCCCTACAGTGATCATGGTGGGGGCAGCATCATGTATAGAGGAAACCAGGCACTGCCCATCACCTGCCCAATACCATCCCTACAGTGATGATGGTGGGGGCAGCATCATGTATAGAGGAAACCAGGCACTGCCCATCACCTGCCCAATATCATCCCTACAGTGATCATGGTGGGGGCAGCATCATGTCTGGGGGAGACCAGGTACTGCCCATCACCTGCCCAATACCATCCCTACAGTGATCATGGTGGGGGCAGCATCATGTCTGGGGGAAACCAGGCACTGCCCATCACCTGCCCAATACCATCCCTACAGTGATCATGGTGGGGGCAGCATCATGTCTGGGGGAGACCAGGTACTGCCCATCACCTGCCCAATATCATCCCTACAGTGATCATGGTGGGGGCAGCATAATGTCTGGAGGAAACCAGGCACTGCCCATCACTTGCCCAATACCATCCCTACAGCGATCATGGTGGGGGCAGCATCATGTCTGGGGGAAACCAGGCACTGCCCATCACCTGCCCAATACCATCTCTACAGTGATCATGGTGGGGGCAGCATCATGTCTGGAGGAAACCAGGCACTGCCCATCTCCTGCCCAATACCATCCCCACAGTGATCATGGTGGGGGCAGCATCATGTCTGGAGGAAACCAGGTACTGCCCATCACCTGCCCAATACCATCCCTACAGTGATCATGGTGGGGGCAGCATCATGTCTGGGGGAAACCAGGCACTGCCCATCACCTGCCCAATACCATCCCTACAGTGATCATGGTGGGGGCAGCAACATGTCTGGGGGAAACCAGGTACTGCCCATCACCTGCCCAATACCATCCCTACAGTGATCATGGTGGGGGCAGCATCATGTCTGGGGGAAACCAGGCACTGCCCATCACCTGCCCAATACCATCCTTACAGTGATCATGGTGGGGGCAGCATCATGTCTGGAGGAAACCAGGTACTGCCCATCACCTGCCCAATACCATCCCTACAGTGATCATGGTGGGGGCAGCATCATGTCTGGGGGAAACCAGGCACTGCCCATCACCTGCCCAATACCATCCTTACAGTGATCATGGGGGGGGCAGCATCATGTCTGGGGGAGACCAGATACTTTCACTAAGAACTGAATAGAGAGTATGAATACTTCTCTCACTGCAGGATTCTAGTTTATCCTTCTCATTGGTAAAGATCTATAACATTCTGTTATTACTTTGTCATTATGGGGGGGGGGGGGGGTTGGGGGTTAGAATGATGGGGACACAAGGAGGGACAGAACAAAATGTGACAGAAGTGACTGGGGCTGAAGACTTTCTGAATGCTTTGTATGTCACTTTTTTTTTGCTTTTAACAGGGGGAGCAGATCTGCTATGGATCTCTTGGGAATCTGTACAGTTCTGTATGCAGTGAGCGCCACCTGGAGGCGGCTGTGGGGAGACAGAATTTTTTTCATGTAACAATGTCTACACAAGCATATAACAATAACTAATAAATGAAAAGTACCCGTACAATCTGGTAAGTAATGACCCCCCCCCACCCCTTCTCCCCTTTTTATTCGTACCCTTCGGGCGTACTCTGGATCTTCTTGGGGCTGGAACCGTCCGGACTTGTTACGGGAGCGCGATGCTCTGTAGAGAGATAAGATAGAAGCGTTAGGGGGACGTGTCTGCACCCACAGGGACCCCGTACGATGAACTCTTACCCCGTAGCTCCAGATTTATTCAGGCCGGTGCTTGGGCAAGATTTATCTAGGAAAATAAAAATTTTAAGTTATTCACAGTCTCTCCCTAAATTTTTTTTCGGATAATGGCAGCCCCAATGGGAGATCTGCAGAGCACGCAGTGAAGGGTGTAGGGCAATGGTCTCTAAACTGTGGCCCTTTGCAAAACTACAACTCCCAGCATGCCCGGACAGCCTTCGGCTGTCCTGGCATGCTGGGAGTTGTAGTTTTGCAACATCTGGAGGGCCACAGTTTGGAGCCCACTGGTCTTTGGGTTCCCAGATGTTCGTACCTTGCAGCGCTGACTTCTGCTGAATACGATCGTCCTTCTCCCGATTCCTAGAACGATAATAAAATGATTCTAGACCAATTTCCATCATGTTCTGGCATGATGGGAGTTGTGGTTCTCCAGCTGGAGAACAATAGGTTCGGAAACAGCGAACTAGACCGATACATTGTAACGAACAGGATATAGGAAAGATTTGTGATACGAACAGTTAACCCCATCCTGCTCACAGCTGAGGGTTTGTTACACGGGTCCCGTCCGTACCTTTCCATGCACTCTCCACAGATGAGGTTGTCCGTCAGCCCCGGGGGGGTGGGGATGGAGGAGGGGACCAGGTGCAGGGGGACGTATAAGCCACATCTGGTGACACAGGCGCGACCGCAGCGCAACGACAGCGGGTACCAGCGATCAATCGTCAGCTCCTGTCCATGGATCACACACCAGCCCTTACCACCTGCAGGACAAGAGGGGGAACTGCATGATTACACCGGTCATGTGACATATACTGGGGGTATTATTACACCGGTCATGTGACATATACTGGGAGTATTATTACACCAGTCATGTGATTATATACTGGGGATATTATAGATGGTATTATTACACCGGTCATGTGATTATATACTGGGGATATTATAGAAGGTATTATTACACCAGTCATGTGATTATATACTGGGGATATTATAGAAGGTATTATTACACCGGTCATGTGATTATATACTGGGGATATTATAGATGGTATTATTACACCGGTCATGTGATTATATACTGGGGATATTATAGATGGTATTATTACACCGGTCATGTGATTATATACTGGGGATATTATAGAAGGTATTATTACACCGGTCATGTGATTATATACTGGGGATATTATAGATGGTATTATTACACCAGTCATGTGACATATACTGGGGGTATTATAGATGGTATTATTACACCAGTCATGTGATTATATACTGGGGATATTATAGAAGGTATTATTACACCGGTCATGTGATTATATACTGGGGATATTATAGAAGGTATTATTACATCAGTCATGTGACATATACAGAGGATATTATAGATGTATTATTACACCGGTCATGTGACATATACTGGGAGTATTATTACACCGGTCATGTGATTATATACTGGGGATATTATAGAAGGTATTATTACACCGGTCATGTGATTATATACTGGGGATATTATAGAAGGTATTATTACAACGGTCATGTGATTATATACTGGGGATATTATAGATGGTATTATTACACCGGTCATGTGACATATAATGGGGGTATTATTACACCGGTCATGTGACATATAATGGGGGTATTATTACACCAGTCATGTGATTATATACTGGGGATATCATAGATGGTATTATTACACCGGTCATGTGATTATATACTGGGGATATCATATATGGTATTATTACACCGGTCATGTGACATATAATGGGGGTATTATTACACCGGTCATGTGACATATAATGGGGGTATTATTACACCGGTCATGTGACATATACTGGGGATATTATAGAAGGTATTATTACACCAGTCATGTGACATATACTGGGGATATTATAGAAGGTATTATTACACCAGTCATGTGACATATACTGGGGATATTATATATGGTATTATTACACCAGTCATGTGACATATACTGGGAGTATTATTACACCGGTCATGTGATTATATACTGGGGATATTATAGAAGGTATTATTACACCAGTCATGTGACATATACAGGGGATATTATAGATGGTATTATTACACCGGTCATGTGATTATATACTGGGGATATTATAGATGGTATTATTACACCGGTCATGTGATTATATACTGGGGATATTATAGAAGGTATTATTACACCGGTCATGTGATTATATACTGGGGATATTATAGAAGGTATTATTACATCAGTCATGTGACATATACAGAGGATATTATAGATGTATTATTACACCGGTCATGTGACATATACTGGGAGTATTATTACACCGGTCATGTGATTATATACTGGGGATATTATAGAAGGTATTATTACACCGGTCATGTGATTATATACTGGGGATATTATAGAAGGTATTATTACAACGGTCATGTGATTATATACTGGGGATATTATAGATGGTATTATTACACCGGTCATGTGACATATAATAGGGGTATTATTACACCGGTCATGTGACATATAATGGGGGTATTATTACACCGGTCATGTGATTATATACTGGGGATATTATAGAAGGTATTATTACACCGGTCATGTGATTATATACTGGGGATATCATATATGGTATTATTACACCGGTCATGTGACATATAATGGGGGTATTATTACACCGGTCATGTGACATATAATGGGGGTATTATTACACCGGTCATGTGACATATACTGGGGGTATTATAGATGGTATTATTACACCAGTCATGTGACATATACTGGGGATATTATAGAAGGTATTATTACACCAGTCATGTGACATATACTGGGGATATTATATATGGTATTATTACACCGGTCATGTGATTATATACTGGGGATATTATAGATGGTATTATTACACCAGTCATGTGATTACATACAGGGGATATTATAGAAGGTATTATTACACCAGTCATGTGACATATACTGGGGATATTATATATGGTATTATTACACTGGTCATGTGATTATATACTGGGGGTATTATAGATGGTATTATTACACCAGTCATGTGATTATATACTGGGGATATTATATATGGTATTATTACACTGGTCATGTGATTATATTCTGGGGATATTATAGATGGTATTATTACACCAGTCATGTGACATATACTGGGGATATTATATATGGTATTATTACACTGGTCATGTGATTCTATACTGGGGGTATTATAGATGGTATTATTACACCAGTCATGTGATTTTATACTGGGGATATTATAGATGGTATTATTACACCAGTCATGTGATTATATACTAGGGGTATTATAGATGGTATTATTACACCGGTCATGTGATTATATACTGGGGATATTATAGATGGTATTATTACAACGGTCATGTGATTATATACTGGGGATATTATAGAAGGTATTATTACACTGGTCATGTGATTATATACTGGGGATATTATAGAAGGTATTATTACACCGGTCATGTGACATATACTGGGGATATTATAGAAGGTATTATTACACTGGTCATGTGACATATACTGGGGGTATTATAGATGGTATTATTACACCAGTCATGTGATTATATACTGGGGATATTATAGAAGGTATTATTACACTGGTCATGTGATTATATACTGGGGATATTATAGAAGGTATTATTACACTGGTCATGTGACATATACTGGGGATATTATAGATGGTATTATTACACCAGTCATGTGACATATACAGGGGATATTATAGATGGTATTATTACACCAGTCATGTGACATATACAGAGGATATTATAGATGGTATTATTACACCAGTCATGTGACATATACTGGGGGTATTATAGAAGGTATTATTACACCAGTAATGTGACATATACAGGGGATATTATAGAAGGTATTATTACACCAGTCATGTGACATATACAGAGGATATTATAGATGGTATTATTACACCAGTCATGTGATTATATACTGGGGGTATTATAGAAGGTATTATTACACCAGTAATGTGACATATACAGGGGATATTATAGAAGGTATTATTACACCAGTCATGTGACATATACAGAGGATATTATAGATGGTATTATTACACCAGTCATGTGATTATATACTGGGGATATTATAGAAGGTATTATTACACCAGTTATGTGACATATACTGGGGATATTATAGAAGGTATTATTACACCAGTCATGTGACATATACAGGGGATATTATAGAAGGTATTATTACACCAGTCATGTGATTATATACTGGGGATATTATAGAAGGCATTATTACACTAGTCATGTGACATATACCGGGGGTATTATATATGGTATTATTACACCGGTCATGTGATTATATACTGGGGATATTATAGATGGTATTATTATACCAGTCATGTGATTATATACTGGGGATATTATAGAAGGTATTATTACACTGGTCATGTGATTATATTTTGGGGGTATTATAGATGGTATTATTACACCAGTCATGTGATTATATACTGGGGATATTATAGAAGGTATTATTACACTGGTCATGTGATTATATACTGGGGATATTATAGATGGTATTATTAGACCAGTAATGTGACATATACTGGGGATATTATAGAAGGTATTATTACACCAGTCATGTGACATATACTGGGGATATTATAGAAGGTATTATTACACCAGTCATGTGACATATACTGGGGATATTATAGAAGGTATTATTACACCAGTCATGTGACATATACAGGAGGATATTATAGATGGTATTATTACACCAGTCATGTGATTATATACTGGGGGTATTATAGATGGTATTATTACACCAGTCATGTGACATATACTGGGGGTATTATAGATGGTATTATTACACCAGTCATGTGATTATATACTGGGGATATTATAGAAGGTATTATTACACCAGTCATGTGACATATACTGGGGATATTATATATGGTATTATTACACCAGTCATGTGACATATACAGGGGATATTATAGAAGGTATTATTACACCGGTCATGTGATTATATACTGGGGATATTATAGATGGTATTATTACACCAGTCATGTGATTATATACTGGGGATATTATAGAAGGTATTATTACACCAGTCATGTGATTATATACTGGGGATATTATAGAAGGTATTATTACACCAGTCATGTGATTATATACAGGGGATATTATAGAAGGTATTATTACACCGGTCATGTGATTATATACTGGGGATATTATAGATGGTATTATTACACCAGTCATGTGATTATATACTGGGGATATTATAGAAGGTATTATTACACCAGTCATGTGATTATATACTGGGGATATTGTAGAAGGTATTATTACACCAGTCATGTGATTATATACTGGGGATATTATATATGGTATTATTACACCAGTCATGTGACATATACAGGGGATATTATAGATGGTATTATTACACCACTCATGTGACATATACAGGGGATATTATAGAAGGTAATACAGTATTACTCTGGTCATGTGACTGGAGAGAATAGATGTCACGTGACCCGCTAGTTACTAGAATAGCTCCCGCACGCTCTATAGCATCACTAACAACATCTCCGTCCGTTACCCCAGCAACAGCTCTGACATCACACAGCACTGACGTCACGCAGGCCGCTGATTGGCTGCCACCGTCTGGGAAGAGGGGGGTGTGTAAGGCATTGCAGGGGGTAGTGGGCGGAGACTGCGCGATCCTACTGGTGGGCTACAGACATGTGACCCTGCGGAAGTGTTAACCCGTGCACTGCTGAGACGGCGCCCACCCAGGTAAAGCTGTGAGGGTCTCACCTGCCGCCTGCTCTTCCCGAGTCCCGTCCTGTGCGCCCGGAGGAGAAGGAGGTGGAGGAGGAGGGGTCCGCGGAGACTTCTGTCACAAGAAATGTCACATTCACACACGGACCGGAACAATGCCGGGGGTACGGGGAGGGGAATAGGGGGTGCACCCGAGGAGAAGTAAATATATAGGGGGTACGGGGAGGGGAATAGGGGGTGCACCCGAGGAGGAGTAAATATATAGGGGGTACGGGGAGGGGGATAGGGGGTGCACCCGAGGAGGAGGAGGAGTAAAGATATAGGGGGTACACCCGAGGAGGAGGAGTAAAGATATAGGGGGTACACCCGAGGAGGAGGAGTAAAGATATTGGGGGTACACCTGAGGAGGAGGAGTAAAGATATAGGGGGTACACCTGAGGAGTAGAGACATTGGGGTACACCTGAGGAGTAGAGACATTGGGGCACGCCTGAGGAGTACTAGTGCAGACATTGGGGTACACCTGAGGAGTAGAGACATTGGGGGTACACCTGAGGAGTAGTAGTGCAGACATTGGAGGTACACCTGTGGAGTAGAGACATTGGGGGCACACCTGAGGAGTAGAGACATTGGGGGCACACCTGAGGAGTAGAGACATTGGGGGCACACCTGAGGAGTAGAGACATTGGGGGTACACCTGAGGAGTAGAGACATTGGGGGTACACCTGAGGAGTAGAGACATTGGGGGCACACCTGAGGAGTAGTAGTGCAGACATTGGGGGCACACCTGAGGAGTAGTAGTGCAGACATTGGGGGTACACCTGAGGAGTAGTAGTGCAGACATTGGGGGTACACCTGTGGAGTAGAGACATTGGGGGTACACCTGAGGAGTAGAGACATTGGGGGTACACCTGAGGAGTAGAGACATTGGGGGCACGCCTGAGGAGTAGAGACATTGGGGGGTACACCTGTGGAGTAGAGACATTGGGGGGTACACCTGTGGAGTAGTAGAGACATTGGGGGGTACACCTGTGGAGTAGTAGAGACATTGGGGGCACACCTGAGGAGTAGAGACATTGGGGGCACACCTGAGGAGTAGTAGAGACATTGGGGGCACACCTGAGGAGTAGTAGAGACATTGGGGGCACACCTGAGGAGTAGAGACATTGGGGGCACACCTGAGGAGTAGAGACATTGGGGGGTACACCTGATGAGTAGAGACATTGGGGGGTACACCTGTGGAGTAGAGACATTGGGGGGTACACCTGGGGAGTAGAGACATTGGGGGGTACACCTGTGGAGTAGAGACATTGGGGGGTACACCTGGGGAGTAGAGACATTGGGGGGTACACCTGGGGAGTAGAGAAATTGGGGGGTACACCTGAGGAGTAGAGACATTGGGGGTACACCTGAGGAGTAGAGACATTGGGGGGCACGCCTGAGGAGTAGAGACATTGGGGGCACGCCTGAGGAGTAGAGACATTGGGGGCACGCCTGAGGAGTAGTAGAGACATTGGGGGCACGCCTGAGGAGTAGTAGAGACATTGGGGGCACACCTGAGGAGTAGTAGAGACATTGGGGGTACACCTGAGGAGTAGTGCAGACATTGGGGGTACACCTGTGGAGTAGAGACATTGGGGGTACACCTGTGGAGTAGAGACATTGGGGGTACACCTGTGGAGTAGTAGAGACATTGGGGGGTACACCTGAGGAGGAGTAGAGACATTGGGGGCACACATGAGGAGTAGAGACATTGGGGGGTACACCTGTGGAGTAGAGACATTGGGGGGTACACCTGTGGAGTAGAGACATTGGGGGGTACACCTGTGGAGTAGAGACATTGGGGGTACACCTGAGTAGTAGAGACATTGGGGGTACACCTGAGTAGTAGAGACATTGGGGGTACACCTGAGGAGTAGTAGAGACATTGGGGGTACACCTGAGTAGTAGAGACATTGGGGGTACACCTGAGTAGTAGAGACATTGGGGGTACACCTGAGGAGTAGTAGAGGCATTGGGGGTACACCTGAGGAGTAGTAGAGACATTGGGGGTACACCTGAGGAGTAATAGAGACATTGGGGGCACACCTGAGGAGGAGTAGACATTGGGGGGTACACCTGAGGAGTAGTAGAGACATTGGGGGTACACCTGAGGAGTAGTAGAGACATTGGGGGCACACCTGAGTAGTAGAGACATTGGGGTACACCTGAGGAGTAGTAGAGACATTGGGGGTACACCTGAGTAGTAGAGACATTGGGGGTACACCTGAGGAGTAGTAGAGGCATTGGGGGTACACCTGAGGAGTAGAGACATTGGGGGTACACCTGAGGAGTAATAGAGACATTGGGGGCACACCTGAGGAGTAGAGACATTGGGGGCACACCTGAGGAGTAGATACATTGGGGCACGCCTGAGGAGTACTAGTGCAGACATTGGGGGTACACCTGAGGAGTAGTAGTGCAGATATTGGGGTACACCTGAGGAGTAGTAGTGTAGACATTGGGGTACTAGTGCAGACATTGGGGTACACCTGAGGAGTAGTAGTGCATACATTGGGGTACACCTGAGGAGTACTAGTGCAGACATTGGGGTACACCTGAGGAGTAGTAGTGCATACATTGGGGTACACCTGAGGAGTACTAGTGCAGACATTGGGGTACACCTGAGGAGTACTAGTGCAGACATTGGGGTACACCTGAGGAGTACTAGTGCAGACATTGGGGTACACCTGAGGAGTACTAGTGCAGACATTGGGGTACACCTGAGGAGTACTAGTGCAGACATTGGGGGCACACCTGAGGAGTACTAGTGCAGACATTGGGGGCACACCTGAGGAGTACTAGTGCAGACATTGGGGTACACCTGAGGAGTACTAGTGCAGACATTGGGGTACACCTGAGGAGTACTAGTGCAGACATTGGGGGGGGGGGGTACACCTGAGGAGTACTAGTGCAGACATTGGGGGGGGTACACCTGAGTAGTACTAGTGCAGACATTGGGGTACACCTGAGGAGTACTAGTGCAGACATTGGGGTACACCTGAGGGGGTGCAGATGTCACATTTGGTGATCAGATCGACTCAGTGAGGTATAGTTGGGCTCACTTGGTGCCACTTTGGGGGTCACATGCTGCCAGTTAGGATCAGTATGGCCGCCCCGCTCTTACCCCAGGGTGGGGGGTATATAGATATACTCACCTGCCCGCCGCTCCCCGCTTGCTTGAAGTGTTCCTGCAGCCTTTGGATCAGCTCTGTGTTCTGTGAGGGAGGGAGGAAAGGGTTAATAGTCCCGGGTGCAGGGATGGGATCTGTGGGACTTTTACATGATAGGAGTCACATGACCCTGGAGTTAGGGTTGCACTGAGGTTGCAGTCGGCCGCAGCGTCCTCATGTCATGTGACTTTGGCGTCTCCGTTATTTCCCACCATTATAATTGCCATTAGGGGCATAAATAGTTTGACAACCCCCCATCCATCCCCTTCTTGGTCCTTTACACCCCCCTGTATCGCTGTTCCCTATAGCGGGGTCCCATGCACCCCTCACCTTCCCCACTCCTCGCAGGCCTAGTTTCTTGCAGTGTTGCTGCAGCTGTGCCCTCTTCAGAAGATGCAGGGAAGTCGGGGTTAAATCCAGGTCCAGTTTTGCCGCTTTGCCTTGATGCTTGGGCATGATGGTGGTGATGGTGATGGCGGTGGTGATGGCGGTGGTGGTGATGATGATCACTAGGAAACACAGAGCAGATATCACATAATGGGGAACTACAAGTGACAGAATAACACATAGGAGGCCACAATGACACAACTTACCTGCCCAACTTACTAGCCTGAACCGGCCTCTGTGCCTGGGGGAGGGGCAGCTCAGGGTCCCCTCATGTGTTCAGGTGATTAGAAGCAGCCAATTAGGAGATGATCGTTTGGTCATGTCTGCTCTGGATGGATATGTATGTGTGCTCTCTGCAGGATTGATTAGTTATGTCTGCTCTGGATGGATATGTATGTGTGCTCTCTACAGGATGGATTAGTTATGTCTGCTCTGGATGGATATGTATGTGTGCCCTCTGCAGGATTGATTAGTTATGTCTGCTCTGGATGGACATGCATGTGTGCTCTCTACAGGATTGATTAGTTATGTCTGCTCTGGATGGATATGTATGTATGCTCTCTGCAGGATTGATTAGTTATGTCTGCTCTGGATGGATATGTATGTGTGCCCTCTGCAGGATTGATTAGTTATGTCTGGTCTGGATGGATATGTATGTGTGCCCTCTGCAGGATTGATTAGTTATGTCTGCTCTGGATGGACTATATATGTATGTGTGCTCTCTGCGGGATGGATTAGTTATGTCTTCTCTGGATGGACTATATATGTATGTGTGCTCTCTGCAGGATTGATTAGTTATGTCTGCTCTGGATGGACATGTATGTGTGCTCTCTGCAGGATTGATTAGTTATGTCTGCTCTGGATGGACATGTATGTGTGCCCTCTGCGGGATGGATTAGTTATGTCTGCTCTGGATGGACATGCATGTGTGCCCTCTGCGGGATGGATTAGTTATGTCTGCTCTGGATGGACATGCATGTGTGCTCTCTGCGGGATTGATTAGTTATGTCTGCTCTGGATGGATATATATGTGTGCTCTCTGCAGGATTGATTAGTTATGTCTGCTCTGGATGGACATGTATGTGTGATCTCTGTGGGATCGATTAGTTATGTCTGTTCTGTAGAACTATATATATATGTGTTCCCTGCTGAATTAGTTATGTCTGCTCTGAATGCATATGTGCTCTCTGCAGGATCCATTAGTTATGTCTGGTCTATATGGACTATATATGTATATGTTCCTTCAGGATCCATTAGTTATGTCTGCTCTGTATGGACTATATATGTATGTGTTCCTTCAGGATCCATTAGTTATGTCTCCTCAGTATGGACTATATATGTATGTGTTCCCTGCAGGATCCATTAGTTATGTCTGCCCTGTATGGACTATATATGTATGTGTTCCCTGCAGGATCCATTAGTTATGTCTGCTCTGTATGGACTATATATATATGTGTTCCCTGCAGGATCCATTAGTTATGTCTGCCCTGTATGGACTATATATGTATGTGTTCCTTCAGGATCCATTAGTTATGTCTGCTCTGTATGGACTATATATGTATGTGTTCCCTGCAGGATCCATTAGTTATGTCTGCCCTGTATGGACTATATATGTATGTGTTCCCTGCAGGATCCATTAGTTATGTCTGCCCTGTATGGACTATATATGTATGTGTTCCCTGCAGGATCCATTAGTTATGTCTGCTCTGTATGGACTATATATGTATGTGTTCCTTCAGGATCCATTAGTTATGTCTGCCCTGTATGGACTATATATATATGTGTTCCCTGCAGGATCCATTAGTTATGTCTGCTCTGTATGGACTATATATGTATGTGTTCCCTGCAGGATCCATTAGTTATGTCTGCCCTGTATGGACTATATATGTATGTGTTCCCTGCAGGATCCATTAGTTATGTCTGCCCTGTATGGACTATATATGTATGTGTTCCTTCAGGATCCATTGGTTATGTCTGCTCTGTATGGACTATATATGTATGTGTTCCTTCAGGATCTATTAGTTATGTCTGCACTGTATGGACTATATATGTATGTGTTACCCACAGGATCCATTAGTTATGTCTGCTCTGTATGGACTATATATGTGTGTGTTCCTTCAGGATCCATTAGTTATGTCTGCACTGTATGGACTATATATGTATGTGTTCCTTCAGGATCCATTAGTTATGTCTGCTCTGTATGGACTATATATGTATGTGTTCCTTCAGGATCCATTAGTTATGTCTGCTCTGTATGGACTATATATGTATGTGTTCCTTCAGGATCCATTAGTTATGTCTGCACTGTATGGACTATATATGTATGTGTTCCTTCAGGATCCATTAGTTATGTCTGCTCTGTATGGACTATATATGTATGTGTTCCCCACAGGATCCATTAGTTATGTCTGCACTGTATGGACTATATATGTATGTGTTCCTGCAGGATCCATTAGTTATGTCTGCACTGTATGGACTATATATGTATGTGTTCCCTGCAGGATCCATTAGTTATGTCTGCTCTGTATGGACTATATATGTATGTGTTCCTTCAGGATCTATTGGTTATGTCTGCCCTGTATGGACTATATATGTATGTGTTCCTTCAGGATCCATTAGTTATGTCTGCTCTGTATGGACTATATATGTATGTGTTCCCTGCAGGATCCATTAGTTATGTCTGCACTGTATGGACTATATATGTATGTGTTCCCTGCAGGATCCATTAGTTATGTCTGCTCTGTATGGACTATATATTTATGTGTTCCCTGCAGGATCCATTAGTTATGTCTGCCCTGTATGGACTATATATGTATGTGTTCCTTCAGGATCCATTAGTTATGTCTGCCCTGTATGGACTATATATGTATGTGTTCCTGCAGGATCCATTAGTTATGTCTGCCCTGTATGGACTATATATGTATGTGTTCCTTCAGGATCCATTAGTTATGTCTGCTCTGTATGGACTATATATGTATGTGTTCCCTGCAGGATCCATTAGTTATGTCTGCTCTGTATGGACTATATATGTATGTGTTCCTTCAGGATCCATTAGTTATGTCTGCCCTGTATGGACTATATATGTATGTGTTCCTTCAGGATCCATTAGTTATGTCTGCTCTGTATGGACTATATATGTATGTGTTCCCTGCAGGATCCATTAGTTATGTCTGCCCTGTATGGACTATATATGTATGTGTTCCCTGCAGGATCCATTAGTTATGTCTGCTCTGTATGGACTATATACCGTATGTATGTGTTCCTTCAGGATCCATTAGTTATGTCTGCTCTGTATGGACTATATATGTATGTGTTCCCTGCAGGATCCATTAGTTATGTCTGCCCTGTATGGACTATATATGTATGTGTTCCCTGCAGGATCCATTAGTTATGTCTGCCCTGTATGGACTATATATGTATGTGTTCCCTGCAGGATCCATTAGTTATGTCTGCTCTGTATGGACTATATATGTATGTGTTCCTTCAGGATCCATTGGTTATGTCTGCTCTGTATGGACTATATATGTATGTGTTCCTTCAGGATCTATTAGTTATGTCTGCACTGTATGGACTATATATGTATGTGTTACCCACAGGATCCATTAGTTATGTCTGCTCTGTATGGACTATATATGTATGTGTTCCCTGCAGGATCCATTAGTTATGTCTGCACTGTATGGACTATATATGTATGTGTTCCCTGCAGGATCCATTAGTTATGTCTGCTCTGTATGGACTATATATGTATGTGTTCCTTCAGGATCCATTAGTTATGTCTGCTCTGTATGGACTATATATGTATGTGTTCCTTCAGGATCCATTAGTTATGTCTGCCCTGTATGGACTATATATGTATGTGTTCCTGCAGGATCCATTAGTTATGTCTGCCCTGTATGGACTATATATGTATGTGTTCCTTCAGGATCCATTAGTTATGTCTGCTCTGTATGGACTATATATGTATGTGTTCCCTGCAGGATCCATTAGTTATGTCTGCACTGTATGGACTATATATGTATGTGTTCCTTCAGGATCCATTAGTTATGTCTGCTCTGTATGGACTATATATGTATGTGTTCCCTGCAGGATCCATTAGTTATGTCTGCTCTGTATGGACTATATATGTATGTGTTCCCTGCAGGATCCATTAGTTATGTCTGCTCTGTATGGACTATATATGTAGGTGTTCCTTCAGGATCCATTAGTTATGTCTGCCCTGTATGGACTATATATGTATGTGTTCCCTGCAGGATCCATTAGTTATGTCTGCTCTGTATGGACTATATATGTATGTGTTCCCTGCAGGATCCATTAGTTATGTCTGCTCTGTATGGACTATATATGTATGTGTTCCCTGCAGGATCATTAGTTATGTCTGCACTGTATGGACTATATATGTATGTGTTCCTTCAGGATCTATTAGTTATGTCTGCACTGTATGGACTATATATATATGTGTTCCCCGCAGGATCCATTAGTTATGTCTGCTCTGTATGGACTATATCTTGTATGTGTTCCCTGCAGGATCCATTAGTTATGTCTGCTCTGTATGGACTATATATTATGTGTGTTCCTGCAGGATCATTAGTTATGTCTGCACTGTATGGACTATATATGTATGTGTTCCCTTCAGGATCTATTAGTTATGTCTGCACTGTATGGACTATATATATATGTGTTCCCGCAGGATCCATTAGTTATGTCTGCTCTGTATGGACTATATATGTATGTGTTCCTGCAGGATCCATTAGTTATGTCTGCTCTGTATGGACTATATGTATGTGTTCCTGCAGGATCCATTAGTTATGTCTGCTCTGTATGGACTATATATGTATGTGTTCCCTGCAGGATCCATTAGTTATGTCTGCACTGTATGGACTATATATGTATGTGTTCCCTGCAGGATCCATTAGTTATGTCTGCCCTGTATGGACTATATATGTATGTGTTCCTTCAGGATCCATTAGTTATGTCTGCTCTGTATGGACTATATATGTATGTGTTCCCTGCAGGATCCATTAGTTATGTCTGCCCTGTATGGACAATATATGTATGTGTTCCCTGCAGGATCCATAGTTATGTCTGCTCTGTATGGACTATATATGTATGTGTTCCCTGCAGGATCCATTAGTTATGTCTGCTCTGTATGGACTATATATGTATGTGTTCCCTGCAGGATCCATTAGTTATGTCTGCTCTGTATGGACTATATATGTATGTGTTCCCTTCAGGATCCATTAGTTATGTCTGCACTGTATGGAGCTATATATGTATGTGTTCCCTGCAGGATCCATTAGTTATGTCTGCACTGTATGGACTATATATGTATGTGTTCCCTGCAGGATCCATTAGTTATGTCTGCTCTGTATGGACTATATATGTATGTGTTCCTTCAGGATCCATTAGTTATGTCTGCACTGTATGGACTATATATGTATGTGTTCCCTGCAGTATCCATTAGTTATGTCTGCACTGTATGGACTATATATTATGTGTTCCCTGCAGGATCCATTAGTTATGTCTGCTCTGTATGGACTATATATGTATGTGTTCCCCACAGGATCCATTAGTTATGTCTGGTCTGTATGGACTATATATGTATGTGTTCCCTGCAGGATCCATTAGTTATGTCTGCCCTGTATGGACTATATATGTATGTGTTACTTCAGGATCCATTAGTTATGTCTGCTCTGTATGGACTATATATGTATGTGTTCCTGCAGGATCCATTAGTTATGTCTGCTCTGTATGGACTATATATGTATGTGTTCCCTGCAGGATCCATTAGTTATGTCTGCTCTGTATGGACTATATATGTATGTGTTCCCTGCAGGATCCATTAGTTATGTCTGCACTGTATGGACTATTATATGTGTGTGTTCCTGCAGGATCCATTAGTTATGTCTGCCCTGTATGGACTATATATGTATGTGTTACCCACAGGATCCATTAGTTATGTCTCCTCAGTATGGACTATATATGTATGTGTTCCCTGCAGGATCCATTAGTTATGTCTGCCCTGTATGGGACAATATATGTATGTGTTCCCTGCAGGATCCATTAGTTATGTCTGCCCTGTATGGACAATATATGTATGTGTTCCCTGCAGGATCCATTAGTTATGTCTGCTCTGTATGTACTATATATGTATGTGTTCCCTGCAGGATCCATTAGTTATGTCTGCACTGTATGTACTATATATGTATGTGTTCCTTCAGGATCCATTAGTTATGTCTGCCCTGTATTGACTATATATTTATGTGTTCCTTCAGGATCCATTAGTTATGTCTGCCCTGTATGGACTATATATGTATGTGTTCCCTGCAGGATCCATTAGTTATGTCTGCACTGTATGGACTATATATGTATGTGTTCCTTCAGGATCCATTAGTTATGTCTGCTCTGTATGGACTATATATGTGTGTTCCCTGCAGGATCCATTAGTTATGTCTGCACTGTATGGACTATATATGTATGTGTTCCTTCAGGATCCATTAGTTATGTCTGCTCTGTATGGACTATATATGTGTGTTCCCTGCAGGATCCATTAGTTATGTCTGCTCTGTATGGACTATATATGTATGTGTTCCTTCAGGATCCATTAGTTATGTCTGCTCTGTATGGACTATCTATGTATGTGTTCCTTCAGGATCCATTAGTTATGTCTGCCCTGTATGGACTATATATGTATGTGTTCCTTCAGGATCCATTAGTTATGTCTGCCCTGTATGGACTATCTATGTATGTGTTCCTTCAGGATCTATTAGTTATGTCTGCACTGTATGGACTATATATATATATGTGTGTTCCTTCAGGATCCATTAGTTATGTCTGCTCTGTATGGACTATATATGTATGTGTTCCTGCAGGATCCATTAGTTATGTCTGCTTTGTATGGACTATATATGTATGTGTTCCTGCAGGATCCATTAGTTATGTCTGCTCTGTATGGACTATATATGTATGTGTTCCTTCAGGATCCATTAGTTATGTCTGCTCTGTATGGACTATATATGTATGTGTTCCCTGCAGGATCCATTAGTTATGTCTGCACTGTATGGACTATATATGTATGTGTTCCTTCAGGATCCATTAGTTATGTCTGCTCTGTATGGACTATATATGTATGTGTTCCCTGCAGGATCTATTAGTTATGTCTGCTCTGTATGGACTATATATGTATGTGTTCCTTCAGGATCCATTAGTTATGTCTGCCCTGTATGGACTATACATGTATGTGTTCCCTGCAGGATCCATTAGTTATGTCTGCACTGTATGGACTATATATATATGTGTTCCCCGCAGGATCCATTAGTTATGTCTGCTCTGTATGGACTATATATGTATGTGTTCCTGCAGGATCCATTAGTTATGTCTGCTCTGTATGGACTATATATGTATGTGTTCCCTGCAGGATCCATTAGTTATGTCTGCTCTGTATGGACTATATATGTATGTGTTCCCTGCAGGATCCATTAGTTATGTCTGCCCTGTATGGACTATATATGTATGTGTTCCCTGCAGGATCCATTAGTTATGTCTGCTCTGTATGGACTATATATGTATGTGTTCCTTCAGGATCCATTAGTTATGTCTGCTCTGTATGGACTATATATGTATGTGTTCCCTGCAGGATCCATTAGTTATGTCTGCTCTGTATGGACTATATATGTATGTGTTCCTTCAGGATCCATTAGTTATGTCTGCTCTGTATGGACTATATATGTATGTGTTCCCTGCAGGATCCATTAGTTATGTCTGCACTGTATGGACTATATATGTATGTGTTCCTTCAGGATCCATTAGTTATGTCTGCTCTGTATGGACTATATATATGTATGTGTTCCTTCAGGATCCATTAGTTATGTCTGCTCTGTATGGACTATATATGTATGTGCTCCTTCAGGATCCATTAGTTATGTCTGCTCTGTATGGACTATATATGTATGTGTTCCTTCAGGATCCATTAGTTATGTCTGCTCTGTATGGACTATATATGTATGTGTTCCTTCAGGATCCATTAGTTATGTCTGCTCTGTATGGACTATATATGTATGTGTTCCTTCAGGATCCATTAGTTATGTCTGCCCTGTATGGACAATATATGTATGTGTTCCCTGCAGGATCCATTAGTTATGTCTGCTCTGTATGGACTATATATGTATGTGTTCCTGCAGGATCCATTAGTTATGTCTGCCCTGTATGGACTATATATGTATGTGTTCCCTGCAGGATCCATTAGTTATGTCTGCTCTGTATGGACTATATATGTATGTGTTCCTTCAGGATCCATTAGTTATGTCTGCCCTGTATGGACTATATATGTATGTGTTCCTTCAGGATCCATTAGTTATGTCTGCCCTGTATGGACTATATATGTATGTGTTCCTTCAGGATCCATTAGTTATGTCTGCCCTGTATGGACTATATATGTATGTGTTCCTGCAGGATCCATTAGTTATGTCTGCTCTGTATGGACTATATATGTATGTGTTCCCTGCAGGATCCATTAGTTATGTCTGCTCTGTATGGACTATATATTTATGTGTTCCCTGCAGGATCCATTAGTTATGTCTGCCCTGTATGGACTATATATGTATGTGTTCCTTCAGGATCCATTAGTTATGTCTGCCCTGTATGGACTATATATGTATGTGTTCCTGCAGGATCCATTAGTTATGTCTGCTCTGTATGGACTATATATATATGTGTTCCCTGCAGGATCCATTAGTTATGTCTGCCCTGTATGGACTATATATGTATGTGTTCCCTGCAGGATCCATTAGTTATGTCTGCCCTGTATGGACAATATATGTATGTGTTCCCTGCAGGATCCATTAGTTATGTCTGCCCTGTATGGACTATATATGTATGTGTTCCCTGCAGGATCCATTAGATATGTCTGCCCTGTATGGACTATATATGTATGTGTTCCTTCAGGATCCATTAGTTATGTCTGCTCTGTATGGACTATATATGTATGTGTTCCTTCAGGATCCATTAGTTATGTCTGCACTGTATGGACTATATATGTATGTGTTCCTACAGGATCCATTAGTTATGTCTGCTCTGTATAGACTATATATGTATGTGTTCCTTCGGGATCCATTAGTTATGTCTGCTCTGTATGTACTATATATGTATGTGTTCCCTGCAGGATCCATTAGTTATGTCTGCTCTGTGTGGACTATATATGTATGTGTTCCCTGCAGGATCCATTAGTTATGTCTGCTCTGTATGGACTATATATGTATGTGTTCCTTCAGGATCCATTAGTTATGTCTGCTCTGTATGGACTATATATGTATGTGTTCCCTGCAGGATCCATTAGTTATGTCTGCTCTGTATGGACTATATATGTATGTGTTCCTTCAGGATCCATTAGTTATGTCTGCCCTGTATGGACTATATATGTATGTGTTCCCTGCAGGATCCATTAGTTATGTCTGCACTGTATGGACTATATTTGTATGTGTTCCCTGCAGGATCCATTAGTTATGTCTGCCCTGTATGGACTATATATGTATGTGTTCCTTCAGGATCCATTAGTTATGTCTGCTCTGTATGGACTATATATGTATGTGTTCCTTCAGGATCCATTAGATATGTCTGCTCTGTATGGACTATATATGTATGTGTTCCTTCAGGATCCATTAGTTATGTCTGCTCTGTATGGACTATATATGTATGTGTTCCCTGCAGGATCCATTAGTTATGTCTGCTCTGTATGGACTATATATGTATGTGTTCCCTGCAGGATCCATTAGTTATGTCTGCACTGTATGGACTATATATGTATGTGTTCCTTCAGGATCCATTAGTTATGTCTGCTCTGTATGGACTATATATGTATGTGTTCCCTGCAGGATCCATTAGTTATGTCTGCTCTGTATGGACTATATATGTATGTGTTCCTTCAGGATCCATTAGTTATGTCTGCTCTGTATGGACTATATATGTATGTGTTCCCTGCAGGATCCATTAGTTATGTCTGCTCTGTATGGACTATATATGTATGTGTTCCTTCAGGATCCATTAGTTATGTCTGCTCTGTATGGACTATATATGTATGTGTTCCTTCAGGATCCATTAGTTATGTCTGCACTGTATGGACTATATATGTATGTGTTCCCTGCAGGATCCATTAGTTATGTCTGCCCTGTATGGACAATATATGTATGTGTTCCCTGCAGGATCCATTAGTTATGTCTGCTCTGTATGGACTATATATGTATGTGTTCCTGCAGGATCCATTAGTTATGTCTGCTCTGTATGGACTATATATATATGTGTTCCTTCAGGATCCATTAGTTATGTCTGCCCTGTATGGACTATATATGTATGTGTTCCTGCAGGATCCATTAGTTATGTCTGCCCTGTATGGACAATATATGTATGTGTTCCCTGCAGGATCCATTAGTTATGTCTGCCCTGTATGGACTATATATGTATGTGTTCCCTGCAGGATCCATTAGATATGTCTGCTCTGTATGGACTATATATGTATGTGTTCCTTCAGGATCCATTAGTTATGTCTGCTCTGTATGGACTATATATGTATGTGTTCCTTCAGGATCCATTAGTTATGTCTGCCCTGTATGGACAATATATGTATGTGTTCCCTGCAGGATCCATTAGTTATGTCTGCTCTGTATGGACTATATATGTATGTGTTCCTGCAGGATCCATTAGTTATGTCTGCTCTGTATGGACTATATATGTATGTGTTCCTTCAGGATCCATTAGTTATGTCTGCCCTGTATGGACTATATATGTATGTGTTCCTGCAGGATCCATTAGTTATGTCTGCTCTGTATGGACTATATATTTATGTGTTCCCTGCAGGATCCATTAGTTATGTCTGCTCTGTATGGACTATATATGTATGTGTTCCCTGCAGGATCCATTAGTTATGTCTGCTCTGTATGGACTATATATGTATGTGTTCCCTGCAGGATTCATTAGTTATGTCTGCACTGTATGGACAATATATGT
Source organism: Hyla sarda (assembly GCF_029499605.1). Taxonomy (NCBI): domain Eukaryota; kingdom Metazoa; phylum Chordata; class Amphibia; order Anura; family Hylidae; genus Hyla; species Hyla sarda. The sequence goes on from NC_079196.1 coordinate 226,104,938, forward strand.
ATGTGTTCCCTGCAGGATCCATTAGTTATGTCTGCTCTGTATGGACTATATATGTATGTGTTCCCTGCAGGATCCATTAGTTATGTCTGCTCTGTATGGACTATATATGTATGTGTTCCCTGCAGGATCCATTAGTTATGTCTGCTCTGTATGGACTATATATGTATGTGTTCCTTCAGGATCCATTAGTTATGTCTGCTCTGTATGGACTATATATGTATGTGTTCCTTCAGGATCCATTAGTTATGTCTGCTCTGTATGGACTATATATGTATGTGTTCCTTCAGGATCCATTAGTTATGTCTGCTCTGTATGGACTATATATGTATGTGTTCTCTGCAGGATCCATTAGTTATGTCTGCTCTGTATGGACTATATATGTATGTGTTCCCTGCAGGATCCATTAGTTATGTCTGCTCTGTATGGACTATATATGTATGTGTTCCCTGCAGGATCCATTAGTTATGTCTGCCCTGTATGGACTATATATGTATGTGTTCCCTGCAGGATCCATTAGTTATGTCTGCCCTGTATGGACAATATATGTATGTGTTCCCTGCAGGATCCATTAGTTATGTCTGCCCTGTATGGACAATATATACACATCTGCTCCCTACAGAGCAGACACAACCAGTCGATCCTGAAGGGTTTATCCATACATTTGGCTGTGAAATCCTCTGGATAATACATTTATTTATTTTTTTATACTATATATGACTGTCAGGGCTGCTGGGAGATAAAAGCTGGAGGCATATTGGTTGGGAAACACTGATTTGGAAGGATAAGAGTTCGGCCGGGTTCACACTGTGTTTTTGATTCTCTTTCCCTTACTGTCCGTTTAATTTTGCTGTATACAACATTTTTTAACCCCTAGATGACATCAGGTGTAAACATACGCGTTAAATGACTATGAAGCGAGCGCAGGAGCTGCGCTCGCTTCATAGTGGTGTCAGCTACTAGTAGCCAAACACTCAACGCTAATGGCAGCCGGCCACTGCCCGTCATTAACCCTTCAATGCAGATCACGGTTAAAGTATTAAATTAGATATGCAGGTTAGCTCAGTAGGCTCATTGGACCTCCGCATCGTGATCGCAGGGGTCCGATGAGCTAACATGGCATCGGAGGGTCCTCTTACCTGCCTCCTGCTACTGGATTGCAGATCCAATGATGCAGCCTGGCTTAGGCAGACTAGATCAGTCGATTGCCGAACTCACTGTATAATGCTAGGCAATAGGCATCGCATTACACATTGAATACAATCTAATGATTAGATATAAAAGTCACCTATGGGAACTTAAAAAGTGGAAAATAAAAAATGTACTATTTTTTTTTTTTTTTTTTTTAAAAGAATAAAAAAAAAAAATCCCCTCTTCTATTAAATAATAAAATCACCCTCCTTTTCTCATTTTACAAAAAACAAAACAAAAAAAACCCTAAAAATAATAAACATATTTGGTATCGCCGCGTGCATAATTGTGCAAACTATTAAAATATAATGTTTATGACCCCACATGGTGAATGGCGTAAGAGTAAATAAATACCAAATGCCAGAAATGCTGATTTTTGGTCACTTCATATATCAGGAAAAAAAAAGAAATAAAAAACCAACAAAAAGTCCCATCAAAACAAAATTGGTACCGATAAAAACTACAGACCACGGCGCAAAAAAAATGCTCCCCACACAGCTCCGTATACCGAAAAATAAAAGTGATATAGGGGTCAGAAGTGCAGAATTTTAAGCATAGTTAGTTTGTTACAAAAAAAGTCAGCATTACAATAATGGAAAAACTCTGTAAATTGGATATGGTTTTAAAGGGGTACTCCGGTGGAAAACATTTTTTGTTTTTTAAATGAACTGGTGCCAGAAAGTTAAACAGATTTGTAAATTACTTCTATTAAAAAATCTTAATCCTTCCAGTACTTATCAGCTGCTGTATGATCCACAGGAAGTTCTTTTCTTTCTGTCTGACCACAGTGCTCTCTGCTGACACCTCTGTCCATTTTAGGAACTGTTCAGAGCAGGAGCAAATCCCTATAGCAAACCTCTCCTGCTCTGGACAGTTCCTAAAATGGTCAGAGGTGTCAGCAGAGAGCACTGTGGTCAGATAGAAAGGAAATTAAAAAAGAAAAGAACTTCCTGTGGATCATAACAGCAGTTGATAAGTACTGGAAGGATTCATTTTTTTTAATAGAAGTAATTTACAAATCTGTTCCAAACTTTCTGGCACCAGTTGATTTAAAAAAAAATAAAAAAAAATTATGTTTTCCAGTGGAGTACCCCTTTAACCGTATTGACCTACGGAATAAACACAATGAATAATTTTTACCATAAAGTGCACTTTGTAAATACCAAACCTCCCGAGAAGTTGTAAAATTGTGGTTTTCGTTTCAATTTCCTGCCCCGAAATAATATGTTTTTTTGGTTTTGTTGATTTTTCTGGTAAAATGTGCAGTGTCATTAGAACAGTGTTTCCCAACCAGTGTGCCTCCAGCTGTTGCTAAAACTACAACTCCCAGCATATACTACATAGACTACTGTGACACTACACACTGGGACACTACACACTCCCCCTCCGGGAGGTCATGCCTAGTGTCTATATTTATATAGGACAGTGTTTTCCAAACAGAAAGCTGGGAGTTGTAGTTTTGAAACAGCTGGAGGCACACTGAGTGGGAAACACTGCATTAGAAGGTACATTTAGTGGCGGAAAAATAACAGGCCTCATGTGGGTCTGTGGATGGAAAAAAAAAAGAGAAAAATAAAAACGCAAAAATGAAAAATTGGCTGTGTCCTCGAGGGGTTAACATCCATAAACATATATTTTTTTTCATGTGTATAAAATTTACCGTATATATATATATATATATATATATATATATATATATATATACGGTAAATGGACAGATAAACGCAGTGTGAACTTGTCTTAGGAAGAAAGAAAACACAGATTTTATGCAAAACGAAAAAAAAAAAAAAAAACTGCGCCGCTCCTTGTGTTAGTCCCGTCTCTGACTCCTCACGTTATCCCGTTTCGGAGCGGCGGCGCTTTACATCTTCCATCTCCATGGAAACCACAATAAGCCATTGACATCTGCGGAGAGGCTGCAGCGGATTGGCTGATGATTGTGCCTGTGATGATGTCATAACTCTTTGCACCCCTCCCCCCCATCTTGCACCCTCGAGCCGCTGACATCACGGCCACTGCAAGAGCCTTTACCTGGCAGGTGAAGTGGATCTGCTGAGGGCGCGATGCTCTGCAGAGGAATGGGAGGAAGACAATGCAGCCATTAGTGAGAGGCAGGCCTCGCTGGTGTGGTGTCTGGTGCATTGTTCTGCAGGGTCTATTGCCAGTGTCCAGGGTGCCTCCAGGTGTTGTAAAACTACAACTCCCAGCATGCCCGGACAGCCGAAGGCTGTCCGGGCATTCTGGGAGTTGTAGTTTTCCAACAGCTGGAGGCACCCTGGTTGGGAAACACTGGTCTATGCTGTGTGATGGGGAGGAGGGATTCCTGCGGTATGTGAAGGGTTAATGGGTGTGTGTGCGTGCTGCAGCATGGCGGTGCAGTTCCTATTATCCCCAGTCCAGTAGGTAATGGGTTAACGGAAGCGGCTGGCAGCTCTTGGCATGAATATGTATAGCCGTGTGGGGGCATTATGTGTCTCTGCCTCTCACACGCCCCCCCCTCACACCCTGCATCATCCTCTCTGCAGAGCCAGCACATAAAGCCGGAGGAGCAGAGCCGCGCACGCTGCACACTGCTACACACAGCCGCCATGAGACCGCGCAAGAACGGTAAGTGATTCACATGGGACCCTACACTGTGACCCCCACAAAGGATGACACTCTATACTGTACTCCGAGAGAGCCAAGAATGGTACCATCCTATACACTGCCCGGTACCATCACTACCACATATACACTGCCCGGTACCATCACTACCACATATACACTGGCCCGGTACCATCATTACCACATATACACTGCCCGGTACCATCACTACCACATATACACTGCCCGGTACCATCACTACCACATATACACTGCCCGGTACCATCACTACCACATATACACTGCCCGGTACCATCACTATCATCCTATACACTGCCCGGTACCATCACTACCACATATACACTGCCCGGTACCATCACTATCATCCTATACACTGCCCGGTACCATCACTACCACATATACACTGCCCGGTACCATCACTACCACATATACACTGCCCGGTACCATCACTACCACATATACACTGCCCGGTACCATCACTACCACATATACACTGCCCGGTACCATCACTACCACATATACACTGCCCGGTACCATCACTACCACATATACACTGCCCGGTACCATCACTACCACATATACACTGCCCGGTACCATCACTATCATCCTATACACTGCCCGGTACCATCACTATCATCCTATACACTGCCCGGTACCATCACTACCACATATACACTGCCCGGTACCATCACTACCACATATACACTGCCCGGTACCATCACTATCATCCTATACACTGCCCGGTACCATCACTATCATCCTATACACTGCCCGGTACCATCACTATCATCCTATACACTGCCCGGTACCAACACTACCATCCTATACACTGCCCGGTACCATCATTACCACATATACACTGGCCGGTACCATCACTACCACCTATACACTGCCCGGTACCATCACTACCACATATACACTGCCCGGTACCATCACTACCACATATACACTGCCCGGTACCATCATTACCACATATACACTGGCCGGTACCATCATTACCACATATACACTGGCCGGTACCATCACTACCACATATACACTGGCCGGTACCATCACTACCACCTATACACTGCCCGGTACCATCACTACCACCTATACACTGCCCGGTACCATCACTACCACATATACACTGCCCGGTACCATCACTACCACATATACACAGCCCGGTACCATCACTACCACATATACACTGCCCGGTACCATCACTATCACATATACACTGCCCGGTACCATCACTACCACATATACACTGCCCGGTACCATCACTACCACATATACACTGGCCGGTACCATCACTACCACCTATACACTGCCCGGTACCATCACTACCACCTATACACTGCCCGGTACCATCACTACCACCTATACACTGCCCGGTACCATCACTACCACATATACACTGCCCGGTACCATCACTACCACATATACACAGCCCGGTACCATCACTACCACATATACACTGCCCGGTACCATCACTATCACATATACACTGCCCGGTACCATCACTACCACATATACACTGGCCGGTACCATCACTACCACATATACACTGCCCGGTACCATCACTACCACATATACACTGCCCGGTACCATCATTACCACATATACACTGGCCGGTACCATCACTACCACATATACACTGCCCGGTACCATCACTACCACATATACACTGCCGCGTACCATCACTACCACATATACACTGCCCGGTACCATCACTACCACATATACACTGCCCGGTACCATCACTACCACATATACACTGCCCGGTACCATCACTACCACATATACACTGCCCGGTACCATCACTACCACATATACACTGCCCGGTACCATCACTACCACCTATACACTGCCCGGTACCATCACTACCACCTATACACTGCCCGGTACCATCACTACCACATATACACTGCCCGGTACCATCACTACCGCATATACACAGCCCGGTACCATCACTACCACATATACACTGCCCGGTACCATCACTACCACATATACACTGGCCGGTACCATCACTACCACATATACACTGCCCGGTACCATCACTACCACATATACACTGCCCGGTACCATCACTACCACATATACACTGCCCGGTACCATCACTACCACATATACACTGGCCGGTACCATCACTACCATCCTATACACTGCCCGTACCTCAACCATCACTACCACATATACACTGCCCGGTACCAACACTACCACATATACACTGCCCGGTACCATCACTACCACATATACACTGCCCGGTACCAACACTACCATCCTATACACTGCCCGGTACCATCATTACCACATATACACTGCCCGGTACCATCACTACCACATATACACTGCCCGGTACCATCACTACCACATATACACTGCACGGTACCATCACTACCACATATACACTGCCGGTACCATCACTACCATCCTATACACTGCCCGGTACCATCACTACCGCATATACACTGCCCGGTACCATCACTACCGCATATACACTGCCCGGTACCATCACTACCGCATATACACTGCCCGGTACCATCACTACCGCATATACACTGCCCGGTACCATCACTACCACATATACACTGCCCGGTACCATCACTACCACATATACACTGCCCGGTACCATCACTACCACATATACACTGCCCGGTACCATCACTACCATCCTATACACTGCCCGGTACCATCACTACCACATATACACTGCCCGGTACCATCACTACCACATATACACTGCCCGGTACCATCACTACCACATATACACTGCCCGGTACCATCACTACCACATATACACTGCCCGGGACCATCACTACCACATATACACTGCCCGGTACCATCACTACCACCTATACACTGCCCGGTACCATCACTACCACCTATACACTGCCCGGTACCATCACTACCACCTATACACTGCCCGGTACCATCACTACCACCTATACACTGCCCGGTACCATCACTACCACATATACACTGCCCGGTACCATCACTACCACATATACACTGCACGGTACCATCACTACCACATATACACTGGCCGGGTACCATCACTACCATCCTATACACTGCCCGGTACCATCACTACCACATCTACACAGCCCGGTACCATCACTACCACATATACACAGCCCGGTACCATCACTACCACATATACACTGCCCGGTACCATCACTACCACATATACACTGCCCGGTACCATCACTACCACATATACACTGCCCGGTACCATCACTACCACATATACACTGCCCGGTACCATCACTACCACCTATACACTGCCCGGTACCATCACTACCACCTATACACTGCCCGGTACCATCACTACCACATATACACTGCCCGGTACCATCACTACCGCATATACACTGCCCGGTACCATCACTACCACATATACACAGCCCGGTACCATCACTACCACATATACACTGCCCGGTACCATCACTACCACATATACACTGCCCGATGCATGCACTATTTCTCCCATTGTAGTCCTCTTATACATGTAGTATCAGTCATGTGACTGAGGATAGTGTCGGTGAGTCATGTGACTGAGGATAGTGTCGGTGAGTCATGTGACTGAGGATAGTGTCGGTGAGTCATGTGACTGAGGATAGTGTCGGTGAGTCATGTGACTGAGGATAGTGTCGGTGAGTCATGTGACTGAGGATAGTGTTGGTGAGTCATCTATGTCACCTCCTCCACATCAGCCTCCCCCACCGAGCTCTGATTCACCGTATGACTCACCGGGCTCCTCTATACCTCTCTACCACCCTGACCTATAACCCCCCAGATCCTGTACATGTGATACTACTTATTACCCCCCAGATCCTGTACATGTGATACTCCTTATTACCCCCCCAGATCCTGTACATGTGATACTCCTTATTACACCCCCCAGATCCTGTACATGTGATACTCCTTATTACACCCCCAGATCCTGTACATGTGATACTCCTTATTACACACCCCCAGATCCTGTACATGTGATACTCCTTATTACACCCCCAGATCCTGTACATGTGATACTTCTTATTACACACCCCCAGATCCTGTACATGTGATACTCCTTATTACACCCCCCAGATCCTGTACATGTGATACTCCTTATTACACCCCCCAGATCCTGTACATGTGATACTCCTTATTACACCCCCCAGATCCTGTACATGTGATACTCATTATTACACCCCCCCCAGATCCTGTACATGTGATACTCCTTATTACACACACCCAGATCCTGTACATGTGATACTCCTTATTACACCCCCAGATCCTGTACATGTGATACTCCTTATTACACCCCCCCATATCCTGTACATGTGATACTCCTTATTACACCCCCCAGATCCTGTACATGTGATACTCCTTATTACACCCCGGATCCTGTATATGTGATACTCATTATTACACCCCCCAGATCCTGTATATGTGATACTCATTATTACACCCCCCAGATCCTGTACATGTGATACTCCTTATTACACCCCCCAGATCCTGTACATGTGATACTCATTATTACACCCCCCCCCCAGATCCTGTACATGTGATACTCCTTATTACACCCCAGATCCTGTACATGTGATACTCCTTATTACACCCCCTCACATCCTGTACATGTGATACTCCTTATTACACCCCCAGATCCTGTACATGTGATACTCCTTATTACACCCCCCAGATCCTGTACATGTGATACTCCTTATTACACCCCCCCAGATCCTGTACATGTGATACTCCTTATTACACCCCCAGATCCTGTACATGTGATACTCCTTATTACACCCCGGATCCTGTACATGTGATACTCCTTATTACACCCCCCAGATCCTGTACATGTGATACTCCTTATTACACCCCCCCGATCCTGTACATGTGATACTCCTTATTACACCCCCCCCCCCAGATCTTGTACATGTGATACTCCTTATTGCACCCCCCCCCAGATCCTGTACATGTGATACTCCTTATTACACCCCCAGATCCTGTACATGTGATACTCCTTATTACACCCCCCCAGATCCTGTACATGTGATACTCCTTATTACACCCCCCCAGATCCTGTACATGTGATACTCCTTATTGCACCCCCCCCAGATCCTGTACATGTGATACTCCTTATTACACCCCCCCAGATCCTGTACATGTGATACTCCTTATTACAACCCCCCCAGATCCTGTACATGTGATACTCCTTATTACACCCCCCAGATCCTGTACATGTGATACTCCTTATTACACCCCCAGATCCTGTACATGTGATACTCCTTATTACACCCCCCCAGATCCTGTACATGTGATACTCCTTATTACACCCCCCAGATCCTGTACATGTGATACTCCTTATTACACCCCCCAGATCCTGTACATGTGATACTCCTTATTACACCCCCCAGATCCTGTACATGTGATACTCCTTATTACACCCCCCAGATCCTGTACATGTGATACTTCTTATTACACCCCCCAGATCCTGTACATGTGATACTCCTTATTACACCCCCCAGATCCTGTACATGTGATACTCCTTATTACACCCCCCAGATCCTGTACATGTGATACTTCTTATTACACCCCCCAGATCCTGTACATGTGATACTCCTTATTACACCCCCCCAGATCCTGCACATGTGATACTCATTATCACACCCCCCAGATCCTGTACATGTGATACTCCTTATTACACCCCCCCAGATCCTGTACATGTGATACTCCTTATTACACCCTCAGATCCTGTACAGGTGATACTCCTTATTACACCCCCCCCCCGGATCCTGTACATGTGATACTCCTTATTACACCCCCCAGATCCTGTACATGTGATACTCATTATCACACCCCCCCAGATCCTGTACAGGTGATACTCCTTATTACACCCCCCAGATCCTGTACATGTGATACTCATTATCACCCCCCCCAGATCCTGTACATGTGATACTCCTTATTACACCCCCGATCCTGTACATGTGATACTCCTTATTACACCCCCCCAGATCCTGTACATGTGATACTCATTATTACACCCCCCCAGATCCTGTACATGTGATACTCCTTATTACACCCCCCCCCCCAGATCCTGTACATGTGATACTCCTTATTACACCCCCAGATCCTGTACATGTGATACTCCTTATTACACCCCCCCAGATACTGTACATGTGATTCTCCTTATTACACCCCCCCCCAGATCCTGTACATGTGATACTCCTTATTACACCCCCCCGATCCTGTACATGTGATACTCCTTATTACACCCCCCCCAGATCCTGTACATGTGATACTCCTTATTACACCCCCCCAGATCTTGTACATGTGATACTCCTTATTACACCCCCAGATCCTGTACATGTGATACTCCTTATTACACCCCCCCGATCCTGTACATGTGATACTCCTTATTACACCCCCCCCCCAGATCTTGTACATGTGATACTCCTTATTGCACCCCCCCCAGATCCTGTACATGTGATACTCCTTATTACACCCCCAGATCCTGTACATGTGATACTCCTTATTACACCCCCCCAGATCCTGTACATGTGATACTCCTTATTGCACCCCCCCCCCAGATCCTGTACATGTGATACTCCTTATTACACCCCCCCAGATCCTGTACATGTGATACTCCTTATTACACCCCCCCAGATCCTGTACATGTGATACTCCTTATTACACCCCCCAGATCCTGTACATGTGATACTCCTTATTACACCCCCAGATCCTGTACATGTGATACTCCTTATTACACCCCCCCAGATCCTGTACATGTGATACTCCTTATTACACCCCCCAGATCCTGTACATGTGATACTCCTTATTACACCCCCCAGATCCTGTACATGTGATACTCCTTATTACACCCCCCAGATCCTGTACATGTGATACTCCTTATTACACCCCCCAGATCCTGTACATGTGATACTTCTTATTACACCCCCCAGATCCTGTACATGTGATACTCCTTATTACACCCCCCAGATCCTGTACATGTGATACTCCTTATTACACCCCCCCCCCCGGATCCTGTACATGTGATACTCCTTATTACACCCCCCAGATCCTGTACATGTGATACTCATTATCACACCCCCCAGATCCTGTACAGGTGATACTCCTTATTACACCCCCCAGATCCTGTACATGTGATACTCATTATCACCCCCCCCAGATCCTGTACATGTGATACTCTTATTACACCCCCGATCCTGTACATGTGATACTCCTTATTACACCCCCCCAGATCCTGTACATGTGATACTCATTATTACACCCCCCAGATCCTGTACATGTGATACTCCTTATTACACCCCCCCCCCCAGATCCTGTACATGTGATACTCCTTATTACACCCCCAGATCCTGTACATGTGATACTCCTTATTACACCCCCCCAGATACTGTACATGTGATTCTCCTTATTACACCCCCCCCCAGATCCTGTACATGTGATACTCCTTATTACACCCCCCCGATCCTGTACATGTGATACTCCTTATTACACCCCCCCCAGATCCTGTACATGTGATACTCCTTATTACACCCCCCCAGATCTTGTACATGTGATACTCCTTATTACACCCCCAGATCCTGTACATGTGATACTCCTTATTACACCCCCCCGATCCTGTACATGTGATACTCCTTATTACACCCCCCCCAGATCCTGTACATGTGATTCTCCTTATTACCCCCCCAGATCCTGTACACGTGATACTCATTATTACACCCCCCAGATCCTGTACATGTGATACTCATTATTACACCCCCCCCAGATCA
>NC_079196.1:226116695-226161695 GCF_029499605.1 Hyla sarda
CCTTATTACACCCCCCCCAGATCCTGTACATGTGATACTCCTTATTACACCCCCAGATCCTGTACATGTGATACTCCTTATTACACCCCCGGATCCTGTACATGTGATACTCCTTATTACACCCCCCCAGATCCTGTACATGTGATACTCCTTATTACACCCCCCCGATCCTGTACATGTGATACTCCTTATTACACCCCCCCCCCAGATCTCTGTACATGTGATACTCCTTATTGCACCCCCCCCAGATCCTGTACATGTGATACTCCTTATTACACCCCCCAGATCCTGTACATGTGATACTCCTTATTACACCCCCCCAGATCCTGTACATGTGATACTCCTTATTACACCCCCCCCAGATCCTGTACATGTGATACTCCTTATTGCACCCCCCCCCAGATCCTGTACATGTGATACTCCTTATTACACCCCCCCAGATCCTGTACATGTGATACTCCTTATTACACCCCCCCCAGATCCTGTACATGTGATACTCCTTATTACACCCCCCCAGATCCTGTACATGTGATACTCCTTATTACACCCCCCCAGATCCTGTACATGTGATACTCCTTATTACACCCCCCCAGATCCTGTACATGTGATACTCCTTATTACACCCCCCCAGATCCTGTACATGTGATACTCCTTATTACACCCCCCAGATCCTGTACATGTGATACTCCTTATTACACCCCCCCAGATCCTGTACATGTGATACTCCTTATTACACCCCCCAGATCCTGTACATGTGATACTCCTTATTACACCCCCCAGATCCTGTACATGTGATACTCCTTATTACACCCCCCAGATCCTGTACATGTGATACTCCTTATTACACCCCCCCAGATCCTGTACATGTGATACTTCCTTATTACACCCCCCAGATCCTGTACATGTGATACTCCTTATTACACCCCCCCAGATCCTGTACATGTGATACTCATTATCACACCCCCCCAGATCCTGTACATGTGATACTCCTTATTACACCCCCCAGATCCTGTACATGTGATACTCCTTATTACACCCCTCAGATCCTGTACAGGTGATACTCCTTATTACACCCCCCCCCCGGATCCTGTACATGTGATACTCCTTATTACACCCCCCAGATCCTGTACATGTGATACTCATTATCACACCCCCCAGATCCTGTACAGGTGATACTCCTTATTACACCCCCCCAGATCCTGTACATGTGATACTCATTATCACCCCCCCCAGATCCTGTACATGTGATACTCCTTATTACACCCCCCGATCCTGTACATGTGATACTCCTTATTACACCCCCCCAGATCCTGTACATGTGATACTCATTATTACACCCCCCAGATCCTGTACATGTGATACTCCTTATTACACCCCCCCCCCCAGATCCTGTACATGTGATACTCCTTATTACACCCCCAGATCCTGTACATGTGATACTCCTTATTACACCCCCCCAGATACTGTACATGTGATTCTCCTTATTACACCCCCCCCCAGATCCTGTACATGTGATACTCCTTATTACACCCCCCCGATCCTGTACATGTGATACTCCTTATTACACCCCCCCCAGATCCTGTACATGTGATACTCCTTATTACACCCCCCCAGATCTTGTACATGTGATACTCCTTATTACACCCCCCAGATCCTGTACATGTGATACTCCTTATTACACCCCCCCGATCCTGTACATGTGATACTCCTTATTACACCCCCCCCCCAGATCTTGTACATGTGATACTCCTTATTGCACCCCCCCCCCAGATCCTGTACATGTGATACTCCTTATTACACCCCCAGATCCTGTACATGTGATACTCCTTATTACACCCCCCCAGATCCTGTACATGTGATACTCCTTATTGCACCCCCCCCCCAGATCCTGTACATGTGATACTCCTTATTACACCCCCCCAGATCCTGTACATGTGATACTCCTTATTACACCCCCCAGATCCTGTACATGTGATACTCCTTATTACACCCCCCAGATCCTGTACATGTGATACTCCTTATTACACCCCCAGATCCTGTACATGTGATACTCCTTATTACACCCCCCCAGATCCTGTACATGTGATACTCCTTATTACACCCCCCAGATCCTGTACATGTGATACTCCTTATTACACCCCCCAGATCCTGTACATGTGATACTCCTTATTACACCCCCCAGATCCTGTACATGTGATACTCCTTATTACACCACCCCCCCAGATCCTGTACATGTGATACTTCTTATTACACCCCCCAGATCCTGTACATGTGATACTCCTTATTACACCCCCCAGATCCTGTACATGTGATACTCCTTATTACACCCCCCCCCCCCGGATCCTGTACATGTGATACTCCTTATTACACCCCCCAGATCCTGTACATGTGATACTCATTATCACACCCCCCAGATCCTGTACAGGTGATACTCCTTATTACACCCCCCAGATCCTGTACATGTGATACTCATTATCACCCCCCCCAGATCCTGTACATGTGATACTCCTTATTACACCCCCGATCCTGTACATGTGATACTCCTTATTACACCCCCCCAGATCCTGTACATGTGATACTCATTATTACACCCCCCAGATCCTGTACATGTGATACTCCTTATTACACCCCCCCCCCCCAGATCCTGTACATGTGATACTCCTTATTACACCCCCAGATCCTGTACATGTGATACTCCTTATTACACCCCCCCCAGATACTGTACATGTGATTCTCCTTATTACACCCCCCCCCCAGATCCTGTACATGTGATACTCCTTATTACACCCCCCCGATCCTGTACATGTGATACTCCTTATTACACCCCCCCCCAGATCCTGTACATGTGATACTCCTTATTACACCCCCCCAGATCTTGTACATGTGATACTCCTTATTACACCCCCAGATCCTGTACATGTGATACTCCTTATTACACCCCCCCGATCCTGTACATGTGATACTCCTTATTACACCCCCCCCAGATCCTGTACATGTGATTCTCCTTATTACCCCCCCAGATCCTGTACACGTGATACTCATTATTACACCCCCCAGATCCTGTACATGTGATACTCATTATTACACCCCCCCCCAGATCCTGTACATGTGATACTCATTATTACACCCCCCCCCAGATCCTGCACATGTGATACTCCTTATTACACCCCCCCAGATCCTGTACATGTGATACTCCTTATTACACCCCCCAGATCCTGTACATGTGATACTCATTATTACACCCCCCCCCAGATCCTGCACATGTGATACTCCTTATTACACCCCCCCAGATCCTGTACATGTGATACTCCTTATTACACCCCCCAGATCCTGTACATGTGATACTCCTTATTACACCCCCCAGATCCTGTGCATGTGATACTCATTATTACACCCCCCCCCAGATCCTGTACATGTGATACTCCTTATTACACCCCCCAGATCCTGTACATGTGATACTCCTTATTACACCCCCCCAGATCCTGTACATGTGATACTCCTTATTACACCCCCAGATCCTGTACATGTGATACTCCTTATTACACCCCCCAGATCCTGTACATGTGATACTCCTTATTACACCCCCCAGATCCTGTACATGTGATACTCCTTATTACACCCCCCCAGATCCTGTACATGTGATACTCCTTATTACACCCCCAGATCCTGTACAGGTGATACTCCTTATTACACCCCCCCCCCCCCGGATCCTGTACATGTGATACTCCTTATTACACCCCCCAGATCCTGTACATGTGATACTCATTATCACCCCCCCCAGATCCTGTACATGTGATACTCCTTATTACACCCCCCGATCCTGTACATGTGATACTCATTATTACACCCCCCAGATCCTGTACATGTGATACTCCTTATTACACCCTCAGATCCTGTACATGTGATACTCCTTATTACACCCCCCAGATCCTGTACATGTGATACTCCTTATTACACCCCCCGATCCTGTACATGTGATACTCATTATTACACCCCCCAGATCCTGTACATGTGATACTCATTATCACCCCCCCCAGATCCTGTACATGTGATACTCCTTATTACACCCCCCCAGATCCTGTACATGTGATACTCATTATTACACCCCCCAGATCCTGTACATGTGATACTCCTTATTACACCCCCCCCCAGATCCTGTACAGGTGATACTCCTTATTACACCCCCCCCCCCCCAGATCCTGTACATGTGATACTCCTTATTACACCCCCCAGATCCTGTACATGTGATACTCCTTATTACACCCCCAGATCCTGTACATGTGATACTCCTTATTACACCCCCCCAGATACTGTACATGTGATTCTCCTTATTACACCCCCCCAGATCCTGTACATGTGATACTCCTTATTACACCCCCCCGATCCTGTACATGTGATACTCCTTATTACACCCCCCCCAGATCTTGTACATGTGATACTCCTTATTACACCCCCCGATCCTGTACATGTGATACTCCTTATTACACCCCCAGATCCTGTACATGTGATACTCCTTATTACACCCCCCCGATCCTGTACATGTGATACTCCTTATTACACCCCCCCAGATCCTGTACATGTGATTCTCCTTATTACCCCCCCAGATCCTGTACACGTGATACTCATTATTACACCCCCCAGATCCTGTACATGTGATACTCCTTATTACACCCCCCCAGATCCTGTACATGTGATACTCCTTATTACACCCCCCAGATCCTGTACATGTGATACTCCTTATTACACCCCCAGATCCTGTACATGTGATACTCCTTATTACACCCCCCAGATCCTGTACATGTGATACTCATTATTACACCCCCCCCCCAGATCCTGTACATGTGATACTCCTTATTACCCCCCCCAGATCCTGTACATGTGATACTCCTTATTACACCCCCCCAGATCCTGTACATGTGATACTCCTTATTACACCCCCCAGATCCTGTACATGTGATACTCCTTATTACACCCCCCCAGATCCTGTACATGTGATACTCCTTATTACACCCCCCAGATCCTGTACATGTGATACTCCTTATTACACCCCCCAGATCCTGTACATGTGATACTCCTTATTACACCCCCCAGATCCTGTACATGTGATACTCCTTATTACACCCCCCAGATCCTGTACATGTGATACTCCTTATTACACCCCCCAGATCCTGTACATGTGATACTCCTTATTACACCCCCCAGATCCTGTACATGTGATACTCCTTATTACACCCCCCAGATCCTGTACATGTGATACTCCTTATTACACCCCCCAGATCCTGTACACATAACGCCCCTTATAACACCCCCCCCCATAGATCTACCAGCCCAGCGCTCCTTTTATAATGCTCCTCTCTTGTTTTTATCGTTGTAGTTTGCCAAAACTGATCGATAGGAGCGACAGAAGATCTGCTGTGCGCCCCCGTTTCCCGACCTTCAAGGATCCCCTCTATATGCCCCTGCAGTTGCCTGCCATGAATTTCCGCAGTCACCGGCTCCTACGCCGATCTCCTCCATCGCCCCCGACTCTCTCCACCAAACCCACTGCTGTCGGGGGGGCCTCGAGCACCGGCCTGTCCAGCCTGGGCAACATAGCTCAGATCAGCCCGTGCCTCTACCTCTCCAGCGGGAACGCGGCGGGCAGCCGGCAACTCGTTTACTCTCGCAATGTCACCTGCATTGTGAACGCCACGCTCGAGATCCCTAACTCCAACTGGCCGGACGTAGACTACATCAAGGTGCCAGTCCCAGACTTACCCCACGCCCCCCTGGCCCTCTACTTTGATTCTGTGGCAGACCGTATCCACCAGAACGGAAAAAGAAACGGCAGGACATTGGTCCACTGTGTGGCGGGGGTCAGCCGCTCGGCCACGCTTTGCATCGCGTACCTGATGAAGTACCACCGCCTGTCCTTACTGGATGCCCACCAATGGGTTAAAACTAGGAGGCCAGTGGTGCGGCCCAATGCTGGGTTCTGGCAGCAGCTGATACAGTACGAGAAAAAGCTTTTTGGCAAAAACACGGTGAGGCTGGTACCATCTCCGCTAGGACTCATCCCAGATATATACGAGAGGGAAACCCGGAACCTGATCCCTGTCTGGGGCTTCAGATGAAGTCGCTGCGGCTGCTACATGGACTAAGGACAACTGCTGGTGCTATAATGTATCGGCGCACAATAGACAATGGACACTTAAAGGGCCGGTACAGTCTTCTAAGAGTAAAGCATGATGGAAGTCTCTGCAGCTTTCTCTGTTTTTCAGTTCCTCACTACTGTCATATCTCTGCTAGATGTCTGTGAATATCAACACTAATTTACATCTTTAAAAAAAATCAGTAAGGATGTTCACAGTTAAGGGTTTGTTGCAGTGTATCAGTCCTGACAAACCTTTTTATTTTTTACGTAAAACCTCAGCAGCCCATAATGGTCTCCTCTCTTGAACTCCAGGCTCATAGCTTTTACCTAGTTCACTATGTGGCTGGAAATACTACAACCCCCAAAGGCTGTCAAGGTCATGATGGGAGTTTTTATTTTTGAGACAGCTAGAGTCATAGATTGAGAACACTGGGCTTAGAGCAGCATTTCCCAAACCAGTGTGCCCTAATCTATTGCAAAACTACAACTCCCAGCATACACTTCATAGACTAGAGTACTGGGACACTACACACTCCCCCTCCGGGAGGTCATGCCCAGTGTATATAGGACAGTGTTTTCCAAACAGCAAGCTTCAGGTTGTTGCAAAACTTTTAATTTTGCCACAGCTGGAGGCACACTGGTTAAACACTGGCTTAGGCTGGGTTCACATGTTTTTTCCCCATATGGGAGCGCATGCGGCAGGGTGGAGCTAAAAACTTGCGCTCCCGTATCCCTGCATATCCGCTCCCGTATGTAATTCATTTCAATGAGCCGACCGGAATGAAACATTCGGTCGGCTCACTTTTGCCCCGTATGCGCTTTTCCCCCCAACCTAAAACTGTGGTCGACCACAGTTTTAGGTCCCGTTGTAAAAGCGCAAGTTTTTAGCTCCCCCCTGCGCATACGGCGCTCCTGTATGGGGGAAATTGTAAACCCAGCCTTAGTGTAGGGTGGTTACAATTTTAAAGGGGTACTCCGGTGAAAACCTTTTTTCTTTTAAATCAACTGGTGGCAGAAAGTTAAACATATTTGTTAATTACTTCTATTAAAAAAATCTTAATCCTTCCTGTACTTATTAGCTGCTGAATACTACAGAGGAAATTCTTTTCTTTTTGGAATGCTCTCTGATGACATCACGACCACAGTGCTCTCTGCTGACATAATAATAATGCTTTATTTATTGTTGTCCTTAGTGGGATTTGAACCCAAGTCAGCAGTGCTAACCACTGAGCCACCATGCTGCCCTTAGCATACATCTGCTATGCATGGTTGCTAAAATGGACAGATGTCAGCAGAGAGCACTGTGCTCGTGATGTCATCAGTGTTCCAACAAGAAAGGAATTTCCTCTGTAGCATTCAGCAGCTAATAAGTACAGGAAGGATTAAGATTTTTTTAATAGAAGTAATTTACAAATGTTTAACTTTCTGCCACCAGTTGATTTAAAAGAAAAAAGGTTTTCACCGGAGTACCCCTTTAACAGTAGTTCAGCTTAGGCCAAGTGTACAGCGGAGGTGGTCATTGCCAGTGTTCTGCTCTGTTACAGAAAAAAAGGCAATGACGCTTGATAGACCCCACTGACCGATAACAGGTTTTGTATTGTCGATAGGAATAACGTATCGCACTCTGCACGTTAAGGCTGGGGTTCCACGCGGCTGGAAAAAAAAAAAAAAAAATGCCCATAGTATAGGCGACTTCTCTTTGGCATTTTAACGCCTGTTATCTTCGAGTCATGTGACTCAAGCAATTCATAAAAAGGGGCAACGCACACATGAGCAGATTCCACTGGAAGAAAGTCTGAAATTTGAATTTCAGCTGCAGAATTTTTCCACAGCATTTACTGCGCTGCAATTATAAAGTTGGGTTACACACTGGGCTTGAATAGGCCCCCCGGCTGTGTTCACAAGGAGAAATTTCTAAGCGGAATTTGGTGGTAATATTCTGCTCAGAAGTTGATTTTAATGGGATTCTACTGCACTGTGCACGTGGCGAAATTTCCACAGCAGAAGTCATATAATCTTGCATAGGACTTCCACAAAATCCTTAGATTGAACACACAGTCTAGGGCAGCAATTAAAAATAATTATATATATTCTAAATATATATACCGTATTTATCGGCGTATAACACGCACTTTTTAGGCTAAAATTTTTAGCCTAAAGTCTGTGTGCGTGTTATACGCCGATACCCCCCCAGGAAAGGCAGGGGGAGAGAGGCCGTCGCTGCCCCCTTCTCTCCCCGCCTTTCCTGGGGTCTAGAGCGCTGATGTCGGCCCTTTTCACCCCCTGGTTATCGACAGCCAGGAGGAGAGAAGGGGCAGTGGCACCCATTGCCGGCGCCGCTGCCCCGTTGCCTCCCCCCATCCCCGGTGGCATAATTACCTGAGTCGGGTCCGCGCTGCTCCAGGCCTCCGTCGTTGCTATGCGCTGAACGGCGCGGCACATGACGTCAGAGCGCCGCGCCGTGCATAGAAACGACGCCGGTCCCCAGCATCGTTGCTATGCACGGCGCGGCGCTCTGACGTCATGCGCCGCGCCGTTCAGCGCATAGCAACGACGGAGGCCTGGAGCAGCGGAGCAGCGTGGACCCGAGCAGCGCGGACCCGACTCAGGTAATTATGCCACCGGGGATGGGGGGAGGCAACGGGGCAGCGGCGCCGGCAATGGGTGCCGCTGCCCCTTCTCTCCCCCTGGCTGTCGGCGCCGCTTCTCTCCCCCTGGCTATCGGCGCCGGCACCGATAGTCAGGGGGACAGAACGGGCAGCGGCGCCGATAACCAGGGGGTGAAAAGGGCCGACAGCAGCGCTCTAGACCCCAGGAAAGGCAGGGGGAGAGAAGCGGGCAGCGACGGCCTCTCTCCCCCTGCCTTTCCTGGGGGTATATCGGGGTATACACGCGCATACATGCACCCTCATTTTTTCATGGATATTTGGGTAAAAAACTTTTTTTACCCAAATATCCTTGGTAAAATGAGGGTGCGTGTTATAGGCCGGTGCGTGGTATACCCCAATAAATACGGTATATATATTTTCTAAATATATATTTATTATAAATATATACTTGTTATAAATATATATATTATTTCTATCATAGAAAATACACATTATAAATCAAAATATATTATAAATTAATGAAAATATATATTATAAATTAAATATATATTAATTATAAATTTATATTTATTGTAAATTAATATAAATATATATTTATTATAAATTAATGAAAATATATTATAAATATATATTTATATATTATAAATTAATATAAAAATAATTCTCTCTCTTTTCATACATCCCTATTGATTCCCAGCTAACATCTGGCTGCAGAGTTAAAAAAAATAAAATAAAACTAAAGTGGAATTCTAACCTTGTTCCTGTCAAAAATGATTGTTTAGGATATAACATTTGCTTCCATTCACTGAGAGCAAGCAGAGATCCAGAGAGGAGGGATGAGAGGGGCTGAAACACATCAATTAGCGGTTGTAGCGCCTTCCATTCTCTACAGAAGACTGCGGCTCCGGTACCTACGATATAGAGTTGATTTTATTTTTCCTGTGTGGTGGTAATGAAGGACGGCGCCGTCGCCGCTTATTTTTAATCACGAAGATGACTATAGAAGTTGTCTCCCTAATCTGTGTGCTTACCAGCTGTTGCAAAACTACAACTCCCAGCATGCCCGGACAGCCAACGGCTGTCCGGGCATGCTGGGAGTAGTGGTTTTGCGACAGCTGGTAAGCACACAGGTTGGAGGAAACACTAATTTTAGAGGACACTTCTCTATAGGATCCTTATTTTTCAGCCGCGGCTGTGATGCACATGTATATTTCTGAATAAAAAGAAAAAATATATAATAAATTTAACAAAAAATAAAAATATAAATCAGTGTGAAAAATTTTATTTACAGCAAAAAATTTAAAAAAACAAAAAAAAGACAAAACACACAAAAAAAAAACTGATAAAAAGACAATGCAACGAGACTGACCATAGGTGGAGGAGAGGGACAGAATGGCGCGTGATCACTAAGGAAGTGACCGCCGGCTTCGGCCGTGTTCACACTTCGCAGATTTGTGGCATTTTACAAAATCACAGTCGTGCAATTTTGGAAAGTGCTGGAAAAAAAAATAAAGCTCAAAATGAATACAATACAACTGCAAAGTGTGAACACATTTCTAATCAAATTATCCGGGAAGTGTTGACATCATAGACCAGGGTTTCCAAACCAGGGTGCCTCCAGCTGTTGCAAACCTACAATTCCCAGCATGCCCGGACAGCCAAAGGCTGTCCGGGCATGCTGGGAGTTGTAGTTTTGCAACAGTTGGAGGCACAATATTTGGAAAACACTGTCCTATATATATATAAATATAGGTGCTGGACTTTACTTTCCAGAGGGGGACTATGTAGTGTCCCAGTTTTTATACATAGTTTATGTGACTCCATGGCTACATACTGCTTGGACAGCCAAAGGCTGTCCAGGTATGCTGGGAGTTGTAGTTTTGCAACAGTTGGAGGCACAATATTTGGATAACACTGTCCTATATATAAATATAGGTGCTGGACTTTACTTTCCAGAGGGGGACTATGTAGTGTCCCAGTTTGTCTATATAGTGTATGTGACTCCATGGCTCCATACTGGGACTTGTAATTTTGCAAAAGAGAGATCCCAGTCTGCTGCTAGTTCTATTCTCATCACAGCGGGCGATTTTCTTGGCACGGGTCAAAGATGTCTCCAGTTAACTTAAATTTATTTTTGCTCCTTTAAGTCCAATGTCCATGAGACTGGAGAGATTAGATCCTTCAGTCGCTCTCCCCGTCATCACTGATGATCCCCTTTAAGTTGGACCATTCCATTGGCCTCTTTTTGCGGGGTGGTCCTTCTTCCCCTTCAGAGTCAGATCCCACAGTTTTCCGGTAGGGGGAAGAGGAGGCAGCGGCTCCGTGCCTTGGGGACGTCTTATAAGGGTTCCAAGTGTTTCGGCGTCGGGGTCGTCCTGCAGGAGAGATGGTACAAATGGTATGATCTAAAAAGAGTGCAAACACTACAGCTACAAGAATGCAGTGCATTGATAATAATGAGGGTTATATCAGTACTGGAGGAGCGGCTGATATCAGTCACATGATGTAATGTCTCCGTATTTGGTCACATCTGAAATGGCTGATAACAGGGAGCACATCATTGTGTAGAGTACAGGGCCCCTTTAAGAGTTCTATTAGTACACAGACATAGTGGCACTACAGGGTGTACAGACCGCTTGCTCAAGATCTCGCTTCCCCGTAGACTCACCAGCTGTCTCTATGATGTTGCTGGTGTCCAGTTCCGCCAGCTCGGCCGCCTCCTCTCTCTTCAGCCGCACCACTCTGCATTTCTCCAGTGACGGTTGCCCTGCAGGGAACGATCAGGATCAGCGCCATCACATCAGTTGCTCCCCAGACCTGCAGCCGCCCCCTCCCCCCAGTTGCTCACCTTTCACCCCCAGGTCCTCCAGCTCCTTCTTCAGCACCTCCACCATGGACTTCACAGAGCGACAGTTCTGAAACAGCTTTTTGTAGTTGCGTCGGGCCCCGCAGGTGAGGATGTACTTCTTAAGGCGCAGGATGGAGGGGTGCTCCTCCTTAGAGGCGCTCTGTAAGACAGGAGGGAAAGGTCTCGCACAGTCTCCTCGCATCCCATTCCCCCCCCCCCCCGATCCTGCGCTAACCTTACCTGCTTCTTGTCTCCCTTCCCTTTGGGGCTGGGCTCCTCTGAGGAATCGCTGTCTCCTCCATCTTTTCCTTCAGTTTTCTTCTTCGCTCCTTCCTCGTTGCTCTCCTGGGAGTCACTTTCCTCTGGGGCGGACTTCTTCTCAGGGGCGGTCTTCTTCTTGGGGGCGGTCTTCTTCTCTTTCCCCTTACTGGCTGCTGTCTTGGGTTTCTTTGCCGCCTTCTCGTCATCACTATCTGCACTCAGGTCACTCTCGTCGTCCTCACTATTTGAAGCCTTCTTACTGTCACTCCCTGGCGCTCTCTTTCCTACGCTCTCTTCTTCACTCTCCTCACTGCTGTCTTTTTCGGAGGCCGCGCTCTTTTCCTCCTCACTATCATCGTCTTCATTTGATGGCTGTGCCT
Source organism: Hyla sarda (assembly GCF_029499605.1). NCBI lineage: Eukaryota > Metazoa > Chordata > Amphibia > Anura > Hylidae > Hyla > Hyla sarda. Next base: position 226,128,927 of record NC_079196.1, read on the forward strand.
TTTGTGCACTCTCTTTCTTTGGAGTCTCTCTCACTGTTGCTCTCTTCCCTGCACTCTCTTCCTCTTCACTATCGCTGTCTTCATTTGATGACGCACTATTCTCACTGTCACTGTCTTTCTTCTTTGACGCTCTCTTTCCTGCAGGTTCTTCCTCCTCCTCACTATCACTGTCTTTCTTGGCTTTTTTCTTGGGCGCTCTTTTTCCTGCACTCTCCTCCTCACTGCCTTTCTTCTTGGATGCTCTCTTTCCTGCACTCTCCTCCTCCTCACTATCACTGCCTTTCTTGGCTTTCTTCTTGGGCGCTCTTTTTCCTGCACTCTCTTCCTCGCTTCCTTTCTTCTTGGACGCTCTCTTTCCTGAACTCTCTTCCTCCTCCTCCTCACTATCACTGTCTTTCTTGGCTTTCTTCTTGGGCGCTCTCTTTCCTGCACTCTCTTCCTCCTCCTCCTCACTATCACTGCCTTTCTTGGCTTTCTTCTTGGGCGCTCTTTTTCCTGCACTCGCTTCCTCGCTTCCTTTCTTCTTGGACGCTCCCTTTCCTGCACTCTCTTCCTCCTCCTCCTCCTCACTATCACTGTCTTTCTTGGCTTTCTTCTTGGGCGCTCTCTTTCCTGCACTCTCCTCCTCGCTGCCTTTCTTCTTGGGCGATCTCTTTCCCTTCACTTGAGGTTTCTCCTTTCCTGCCTTTTTCTTAGCCCCAGATTCTTCCTCGTCGCTCTCGCTGTCCGACTCATTTTTCAGAGGTCTCTTAATCGCGGCCTTGACTTTCCTATTTCCACCCCCGCTGGCAGCCTCTTTTTTCTTGTGTATGGGCGCAGTCTCTTCCGCCTCACTGTCTGATTCCATGTTCTGCGGTCTCTTACCTGCGGCGGATTCATTCTCGCTGCTGGACTCACACACACTCTTTTGTTTGCTGGCAGTCTCTGTATTCTGATCTGTCTCTTCCTCCGAGCTGTCTTGAACGGTCTCTTTCCCTCTTTTGGGTGTGGTCTTCACCTTCCTCTTTGACCCTTCTCCTCTCTCCTCCGTTTTCTCCTTTGTGGGGGTCTTGGACCCTTGGGCCTCGGGGGAGCTCCCGGACAGTCTCTTGCTGTCTCTCTGCTCGATCCCAGAATCCTCTTCAGACTCATTATCTGCAGGAGACACAGAGTTACCCCAGCTGTCTCTTACCTGCAGCGATCCATATCTCATCCTGAGCCTCCTGGTTCATGAACACAATGTTAGAGCGGCAGTGAGGACTGATCAGGGGGAGCTCGTTCTGTGCGGGCGCCAACATGGCGGCATCTGATCTATTATTAGCCGCGGGCGTCAGCGCTCGCCCTGTTATTACCGTCATCCTGCTCCGCGCTGTAATGAACCGTTATTACTAGGAGACGGATCACCAGGCAGAGTAATGGGGGAACGTTAACCCCTCACATCCCTAGAGTCATTCACAATAAAAACCAGCAGCTGCTCTATACTAATACTTATCATCTTAAACCTATCACAGCTGAGGGTTTGTTACCATTGTAACCGATGCATCTTTTACTGATCACATGACAACATAGACTACATGTTCAACGCAACAAATCTATTATACATGTGACTCTCCTGCAAGACTACAACCCCCAGCATGCCCGCTGACGGAAATAACTGTGACCCCTCCAATACTGCCCCTGTGGTCTGCAATAGTAACTGTGACCTCTCCAATACTGCCCCCTGTGGTCTCCTCTAGTAACTGTGACCCCTCCAATACTGCCCCCTGTGGTCTCCTCTAGTAACTGTGACCTCTCCAATACTGCCCCCTGTGGTCTCCTCTAGTAACTGTGACCTCTCCAATACTGCCCCCTGTGGTCTCCTCTAGTAACTGTGACCCCTCCAATACTGCCCCCTGTGGTCTCCACTAGTAACTGTGACCTCTCCAATACTGCCCCCTGTGGTCTCCTCTAGTAACTGTGACCTCTCCAATACTGCCCCCTGTGGTCTCCTCTAGTAACTGTGACCTCTCCAATACTGCCCCCTGTGGTCTCCTCTAGTAACTGTGACCCCTCCAATACTGCCCCCTTGTGGTCTCCTCTAGTAACTGTGACCCTCTCCAATACTGCCCCCTGTGGTCTCCTCTAGTAACTGTGACCCTCTCCAATACTGCCCCCTGTGGTCTCCTCTAGTAACTGTGACCTCTCCAATACTGCCCCCTGTGGTCTCCTCTAGTAACTGTGACCTCTCCAATACTGCCCCCTGTGGTCTCCTCTTGTAACTGTGACCTCTCCAATACTGCCCCCTGTGGTCTCCACTAGTAACTGTGACCCCTTTAATGCTGGTATATAGGGTCTTTACATATTAGAAATAAGAGTCTATCCATCATGGTACTTAACTCCCTGAGAACACTTGGGTGAAGCCATCTGGACCCGCTGATCTTTATTTCACATGGTGCTGTCCTTGTTCCTGACATGTAGTAGGGCGTTTACCGTATCCCTCTAATAGCGCCCGCCCCCCCCTCTAGCTGTCACATGACCAGTCAGGTGATCAGTAGGTGTCACTTACCATCTATCTGCTTGCGCCTCTTCCCCGGGGGCTCCTTGCCCTCTGCCCCCTCAGCCCCGTCGCTCTCCTGTCGCCCCCTCTTCTGCACCTTCATGATGAGGGGCTCATCATCACTGTCATCCTCCTCCTGCAAGAGGCCACACAGGAAAGGGTTAAGACAATGATCACATGAGCAGCCGCAGGTAGCCCCTCCTCTCCGCTCCCCACCTGCATCCTCAGCAGCTCCTCCTCCACAATCTTCTTAAGGATCTGCCGCTCCTGTGAGGACAGCGCCGAGCGACCGCAGTGAGCGAGGAACCGGGAGCGAACCGAGGACTGAGACAGGACGCTGCGGAGAGAAAACGGGAAGAGGACATGTGACTGCTCCGCCCCGTGATGTCACACACTGTATACAGGCTCCGCCCCCGTGATGTCACACACACACACACACACAGACTGCATACAGGCTCCGCCCCGTGAAGTCACCCACACACTGCATACAGGCTCCGCCCCGTGAAGTCACCCACACACTGCATACAGGCTCCGCCCCGTGAAGTCACCCACACACTGCATACAGGCTCCGCCCCGTGAGGTCCCACACACTGCATACAGGCTCCGCCCCGTGAGGTCACACACACTGCATACAGGCTCCGCCCCGTGAGGTCACACACACTGCATACAGGCTCCGCCCCGTGAGGTCAAAAACACTGCATACAGGCTCCGCCCCGTGAGGTCACACACACTGCATACAGGCTCCGCCCCGTGATGTCACACACACTGCATACAGGCTCCGCCCCGTGATGTCACACACACTGCATACAGGCTCCGCCCCGTGAGGTCACACACACTGCATACAGGCTCCGCCCCGTGAGGTCACACACACTGCATACAGGCTCCGCCCCGTGAGGTCACAAACACTGCATACAGGCTCCGCCCCGTGAGGTCACACACACTGCATACAGGCTCCGCCCCGTGATGTCACACACACTGCATACAGGCTCCGCCCCGTGATGTCACACACACTGCATACAGGCTCCGCCCCGTGATGTCACACACACTGCATACAGGCTCCGCCCCGTGATGTCACACACACTGCATACAGGCTCCGCCCCGTGATGTCACACACACTGCATACAGGCTCCGCCCCGTGATGTCACACACACTGCATACAGGCTCCGCCCCGTGATGTCACACACACTGCATACAGGCTCCGCCCCGTGATGTCACACACACTGCATACAGGCTCCGCCCCGTGATGTCACACACACACTGTATAAAGGCTCCGCCCCGTGATGTCACACACACACTGTATACAGGCTCCGCCCCGTGATGTGTCACACACATACTATACAGGCTCCGCCCCGTGATGTCACACACACACACACTGTATACAGGCAGCGCCCCGTGATGTCGCACACACACACTGTACACAGGCAGCGCCCCGTGATGTCACACACACACTGTACACAGGCTCCGCCCCCGTGATGTCACACACACACACTGTACACAGGCTCGCCCCCGTGATGTCACACACACACACTGCATACAGGCTCCGCCCCGTGATGTCACACACACACACTGCATACAGGCTCCGCCCCGTGATGTCACACACACTGCATACAGGCTCCGCCCCATGATGTCACACACACTGCATACAGGCTCCGCCCCGTGATGTCACACACACTGCATACAGGCTCCGCCCCGTGAGGTCACACACACTGCATACAGGCTGCGCCCCGTGATGTCACACACTGTATAAAGGCTCCGCCCCGTGATGTCACACACACACTGTATACAGGCTCCGCCCCGTGATGTCACACACACACTGTATACAGGCTCCGCCCCGTGATGTTACACACACACTGTATACAGGCTCCGCCCCGTGATGTCACACACTATATACAGGCTCCACCCCGTGATGTCACACACTATATACAGGCTCCCCCCCATGATGTCACACACACTGTATACAGGCTCCGCCCCATGATGTCACACGCACTGTATACAGGCTCCGCCCCGTGATGTCACACGCACTGTATACAGGCTCCGCCCCGTGATGTCACACACGCTGTATACAGGCTCCGCCCCGTGATGTCACACACGCTGTATACAGGCTCCGCCCCGTGATGTCACACACGCTGTATACAGGCTCCGCCCCGTGATGTCGCACACACTGTATACAGGCTCCGCCCCGTGATGTCACACACACTGTATACAGGCTCCGCCCCGTGATGTCACACACACTGTATACAGGCTCCGCCCCGTGATGTCACACACACTGTATACAGGCTCCGCCCCGTGATGTCACACACACTGTATACAGGCTCCGCCCCGTGATGTCACACACACTGTATACAGGCTCCGCCCCGTGATGTCACACACACTGTATACAGGCTCCGCCCCGTGATGTCACACACACTGTATACAGGCTCCGCCCCGTGATGTCACACACACTGTATACAGGCTCCGCCCCGTGATGTCACACACACTGTATACAGGCTCCGCCCCGTGATGTCACACACACAGTATACAGGCTCCGCCCCGTGATGTCACACACACTGTATACAGGCTCCGCCCCGTGATGTCACACACACTGTATACAGGCTCCGCCCCGTGAGGTCACACACACTGTATACAGGCTCCGCCCCGTGATGTCACACACACTGTATACAGGCTCCGCCCCGTGATGTCACACACACAGTATACAGGCCCCCGCCCCGTGATGTCACACACACAGTATACAGGCTCCGCCCCGTGATGTCACACACACTGTATACAGGCTCCGCCCCGTGATGTCACACACACTGTATACAGGCTCCGCCCCGTGATGTCACACACACTGTATACAGGCTCCGCCCGGTGATGTCACACACACTGTATACAGGCTCCGCCCCGTGATGACACACTGTATACAGGCTCCGCCCCGTGATGACACACTATATACAGGCTCCGCCCCGTGATGACACACTATATACAGTCTCCGCCCCGTGATGACACACTATATACAGTCTCCGCCCCGTGATGACACACTATATACAGTCTCCGCCCCGTGATGTCACACACACTGTATACAGGCTCCGCCCCGTGATGTCACACACACTGTATACAGGCTCTGCCCGTGATGTCACACACACTGTATACAGGCTCCGCCCCGTGATGTCACACACACTGTATACAGGCTCTGCCCCGTGATGACACACTATATACAGGCTCCGCCCCGTGATGTCACACAAACTGTATACAGGCTCCGCCCCGTGATGTCACACACACTGTATACAGGCTCCCCCCTGTGATGTCACACACACTGTATACAGGCTCCGCCCCGTGATGTCACACACACTGTATACAGGCTCCGCCCCGTGATGTCACACACACTGTATACAGGCTCCGCCCCGTGATGTCACACACACTGTATACAGGCTCCGCCCCGTGATGTCACACACACACTGTATACAGGCTCCGCCCCGTGATGTCACACACACTGTATACAGGCTCCGCCCCGTGATGACACACTATATACAGGCTCCGCAGAATGATGTCATACAATATACAAATACAATGACATTATATAAAAGCTGTCCACTGATGTCACACTGCTCTGTACAAATGATGTAATGTGTGCAGGATGACATCATACATACAATCTCCACAGTCATACAATATACTGTCCATAGTGATGTCATAACCTAATACACACACTGCATAGTGACATCATACCCCTCTGTACACAGTGATGTCATGGACTGCAGTAAATGATCTGCAGTGTATGACGTCACAAAGATACATAGAGATAAGACCGTCATAAGTCAACTCTCAGTGACGTCACTGACAATGTTTCCACCTCTTAAAGTGTCACATGGTGCCTTGACGTCATACAACTCATTTGTGATGTCTGACTCGCATATAGGAGTGACTGGGTGATTATGATGACGTCACCCGGACAGCCTCCTCATGATGACGTCATCCTTCCCCCGTATTTCCCCACCTGAGGTCCGGGCTCCGCTCGAAAAGCCCCCGGGTGAAGAGCCGCATCTCCCGCTCCACATCTCCCGCCATGTTTAAACCAGCACCTCCGGGATACAGGCCCCGCCCCCGGGCGCTCATTAGTCCGAAACCGTCCGGCGGCTCCTTATTGGTGGACGGCGGTCGGTTCTTAGACTGGGTGATTCTGAATGGAGGACGCGAGACTCCGCCCACAACGTCACAAGAACCGCAGCCATATTATCGGAGTATCAGCGCACTATCATGGCGACAAGTCACTCTGTGGTATGAGCCCGGAACAGGAAGTGACGTTACATTACTATAGGGCGGGGCTTATCCTTGGAAACGAGGTAAGAGTAACTACAGCGATATACTAAACGAACAACGACAAGTCCCAGCACGCCTACTTTATAGTAGGATTTATCCGGTAGGGCACACTGGGATCTGTTGTTCTCCAAGACAAGCTGAAGAGCGCGTTAACCATAGCAACCAATCACAGCGCCGCTTTCATTCTCCAGAAGACCTGCTGAGAAACGAAAGAAACGATTTGATTGGCTGTGATGAGACTTGTAACCCATAGAAACCAATCACAGCGCTTCTTGTAGCCTCCAAAGCACTGCTGAGAAATGAAAGCAGAGACCTGATTGGCTGCAGGGAAACATATGACCCATGGCAACCTATCACTGCGCTGCTTGTATCCTCTTAAAGGCTGCTGGGAAATGAAAGTAAGAATCTGGCTGCTGGGAGACACGTGTCCCTTAGCAACCAATCGCATCACTACTTGTTTTCTCCAAAGGGCTTCTTTAAAATGAAAGCAGGAACGTGATTGGCTGCTGGTAGACGTGTGACCTGTAGCAATTAATCACAGAGCTGCAGAGGAATGAAAGCAGGATTCTGATTGTTTACAGGGAGAGCATGCTGGGAGATGTAGTTCTGCTCCTACTGACTCTTTCCTTTTTTTTTTTGTTTCTTTGATGCAGGATGAACGGTCAGGCTGACGGCGAGGTGGATTATAAGAGGAAGTACAAGAACCTCAAACGCAAACTCAAGTTCCTCATCTACGTGAGTGAGCGAAGGGGGAGGGGTAGTGATATCAGGGCCCCGACCTCTGTTTGCTAAACTACAACTCCCAGCATGCCCGGACAGCCAACGGCTGTCCGGGCATGCTGGGAGTTGTAGTTTTGCAACAGCTGGAGGCACCCTGTAAATGACAAATCAGTAAATATCGTATGCTCAGTGCATATGAGCGTGCATACCACCACTAACCGCCGGACTCTCCCATCAAATACTCACTATCGTTAATCTCTATAGGGTTCCTTATATACAGAGATTACAGCGGTTCATGGTGATATGCATGCTCATATGCATTGAGCGTACGGCATTTATTGATATGTTATTTGCAGCTAACAGGAAAGCAGCAGAATGTTGAGCGCAGCTCTGGAGGTGACTACAGTGAAGCAGATGCTGACTGTTGGGCTTCTTGTGTCTCTAGGAGCAGGAATGTTTCCAGGAGGAGCTGAGGAGGGCCCAGAGGAAGCTTCTGAAGGTGTCCAGAGATAAGAGGTAATAGTGCACGCTGCAAAGCATTGTGGGAGGTTGAATGTCGCCCTCTCCTCATGCCCTGCCCCCTTCTCTTCTTTCCGCTAGCTTCCTATTGGACAGAATCCTTCAGTATGAGAACGTGGATGACGACTCGTCAGGTACGTGAGATCAGCTGCAGCCAGCGACAGGAGGGACAACGGAGGGTCTTCGATAAAGAATGGTAGAACTTTATGGAATGGGATGAAACTAATGGGAGGCTGGGATAGATCCTGACAGGAGGGACAACGGAGGGTCTTCGATAAATAGTGGTAGAACTTTATGGAAGGGGATGAAACTAATGGGAGGCTGGGATAGATCCTGACAGGAGGGACAATGGAGGGTCTTCAATAAATAATGGTAGAACTTTATGGGATGAAACTAAGGGGGGGCTGGGATAGATCCTGACAGGAGGGACAACGGAGGGTCTTCGATAAATAGTGGTAGAACTTTATGGAAGGGGATGAAACTAATGGGGGGCTGGGATAGATCCTGACAGGAGGGACAATGGAGGGTCTTCAATAAATAATGGTAGAACTTTATGGGTTGAAACTAAGGGGGGCTGGGATAGATCCTGACAGGAGGGACAACGGAGGGTCTTCGATAAATAGTGGTAGAACTTTATGGAAGGGGATTAAACTAATGGGGGGGGGCTGGGATAGATCCTGTCAGGAGGTGGGACTTAGCGGCTTGTGAGGTGTTTCGGGTTCTTTCCAGTAGGAGTAACTGAGTGTTCTTACAGATTCTGATATGACGGCGTCTTCAGAGAACAGCGACACGGAGGGAGGACGTGATACCAGCACCCCCACTGCCAAGAGGTGAGACCAGAGGGGGGCGCCGGTGTAATGATACTGCTGGTAAAACATGTACTGTGTAATACTCCTCACAGCTGGAGGTTTGTTACAATTGTATCTATAGGCAGCTCAAACCTTTTTCCTGTCCTCATTGTTTTGTTATAGTGCATCACTCTTGAGTTTAAGCAGAGTAATTATCTGGACTGGGTACAAATGTAACAAACCCTCAGCTGTGGGAGGCCGAAGTCTGGCCGGGCATGCTGGGAGTTGTAGTCTTGCATCTGCAAGATGCACCCTGGTTGGGAAACAGTCTAGACTGATACATTGTAATAAACAATCGGCACAGGACAGAGATTTTAACAGTTCATGGTGATATGCACGCTCATATGCATTGAGCATACGGCATGTATCGTTATGTAATTTACAGATGGAACAGGATTATACATAGATCTTTACATGTTCCAGTGACATCCAGAGCTGCACTTGCCATTCTGCTGGAATCCCACAATGCATTGCAGCATTGAAAGTGACCAGTGCGCCTTTGGCTGTTGCAAAACTACAACGTCCAGCATGCCCGGACAGCCGTTGGCTGTCCGGGCATGCTGGACGTTTTAGTTTTGCAACAGCTCGAGGCCCATCGATTGGGAACCACTGACATAACTATGATACACTATTTGGACTAAAGGGCTGGGACACTACACGTTCCCCCTCCGGAGTCTATACTGATACATTGTAACAAAGCTATGTTCTGATGTCTCCTGCAGGAAGCGGAGTCCATCCACAGGCCCGGCCTCCCCTCCCCCATCCTCCTCCTCGGGCCTCTCTCTACACGCGTCCGGGGGCCCCTACCTGAGCGCAGTGAGTATGGTCCCCGCCACAGCCAATCACGTTCTTGCTCTTTACTGTCGCTGTGTACGCTCTATGATTACATAGTCTGTATTCTATGTTGGGATTTGTAGTTATACATGAAGCAGATTTATCTTCTTAGGGGGGGTGGGGTGGTTTTATTGGCTGTACGGCCGTCATATTGGTGTAGATTTTGTCGCATTACTTCACCCACACCCCTCCTCCCCCTGATCTTTTTTTTTTTTTCCTCCCTCATCCCATTTCATAATTTGTGTTTTCCCCTCCCCCCGTCCCCCCCGTTCCATCAGATGAGCTCACCCCCCTACACCCCGTTCCCCTCGGAATACCTGGCTCCTATCCCCAACTCCACGTCCCCCAAACCCGAGCGAGTCAAGAGAGACAGAAAGAACCGCGGGGTTAAGCCCAGGAAACCTAAGGTACCGGTGAGACCAGCTTGTGTGTGTGAGCGTGCCACGCCGACCACCATGGCGCCACACCTAACCATCTCTCTTCTTTTTTTCCCCCCCCCCTGCACCAGATCGCCCTCAGCTCGCCCTCCGGCCACCTGCCCTTCAGCCCCCGCTCGTCCGGCCTTCCCCCGCTGTCCTCCTCCAGCAAGCACGCCCCACCCCCGCCCATCCTCAGCACCGTCCCGCAGCAGATGTTCAGCGATGGAGGGGAGGGCAGTGGAGAAGAGGGGCCTCTAGATGGAGATGAGGAGGACGATCTGGTTATAGATATCCCCGAGTAATAATGCTGGGACCGACCAATGGATTGTTCGCAAGTTATTCTTTGTGTGTGCAGCGCTATAGTCTTCTCCAGTAGTGCCGCAATCAGATCTAATTCTCCCCTCCACCCGAGAAGGACGATGTGGTCCTAGACACCTTGAATAATACCGTTGGCACCACCCAATGGATTGTATGTGAGTTTTCCTGTGTATGCGGCACTAAAGCCTTCTCCAGCAGTGCCGGCCATCCCATCTATTACACTGATGGTTTGTGTGAGTTCTCCTGCGTTTGTGGCACTAGATTCTTCTCCAGCAGTGCCACAATCAGATCTAAATCTCCGCTCCACACAAGGTTGACGATCTGCTCATAGATGTCCCTGAGGAATTTGGCCAGGACCAACTAATAGTGATCCTGCCAGTGCCGCACTAAATTCTTCTCCAGCAGTGCCGTCTATCAGTTCTAATTCTCCGTTCCACACGAGGACAACGATCTGGTCATAGATATCGCTGAGTAAGGCTGGGACTGACTAAAGGGTCTTATGTGAGTTCTCCTGTGTGCGACACTAAAGTCCTCTCCAGCAGTGCCGCAATCAGATCTAATACTCTGCTTTACACGAGGAGGACAATCTGGTCATAGACATCCCTGAGTAATAAACTCGGGGCGGCCTAAAGGATTGTATGTGACTTCTGCATGTTCGGCACTGAAGCCTTCTCCAGCAGTGCCGTCTATCAGTTCTAATTCTCCGTTCCACACGAGGACGACGATCTGGTCATAGATATCGCTGAGTAAGGCTGGGACTGACTAAAGGGTCTTATGTGAGTTCTCCTGTGTGCGACACTAAAGTCCTCTCCAGCAGTGCCGCAATCAGATCTAATACTCTGCTTTACACGAGGAGGACAATCTGGTCATAGACATCCCTGAGTAATAAACTCGGGGCGGCCTAAAGGATTGTATGTGACTTCTGCATGTTCGGCACTGAAGCCTTCTCCAGCAGTGCCGTCTATCAGTTCTAATTCTCCGTTCCACACGAGGACGACGATCTGGTCATAGATATCGCTGAGTAAGGCTGGGACTGACTAAAGGGTCTTATGTGCATTATCCTGTGTGCGACACTAAAGTCCTCTCCAGCAGTGCCGCAATCAGATCAGGACAATCTGGTCATAGATAGAGATGAGCGAATTTACAGTAAATTCGATTCGTCACAAACTTATCGGCTCGGCAGTTGATGACTTATCCTGCATAAATTAGTTCAGCTTTCCGGTGCTCCCGTGGGCTGGAAAAGGTGGATACATTCCTTGGAAAGAGTCTCCTAGGACTGTATCCACCTTTTCCAGCCCACGGGAGCACCTGAAAGCTGAACTAATTTATGCAGGAAAAGTCATCAACTGCCGAGCCGAGAGGTTCGTGACGAATCGAATTTACTGTAAATTTGCTCATGTCTAGTCGTAGACATCCCTGAGTAATAAACTCGGGGCGGCCTAATGGACTGTATGTGACTTCTGCACGTTCGGCACTAAAGCCTTCTCCAGCAGTGCCGGCAATCCATTCTATTACACATTCTCACCCACAGCTGAGGTGTCGGCACAATGTAGACCCTCTAGTTCACTGTTTCCCAACCAGGGTGCTGAAGGCCGTCCGTGCATGCTGGGAGTTGTAGTTTTGCAAGACCCTTCTGCCTTGTCCAAATATTTTTTCTCGGTGCATTTTGTAATGTGTTAGTGCATCTTGCAGCGCCACCTGGTGTCTGCTTTGTAGCGCTGCACTCAGATTAAACCCTGCACCTGCTGCAGCATCTGTGTTTGTTTGTTTTTCGGAGTCATGACTGGATAAAGCCGGAAAACCGAGGATTTTATGTTTTTGGGCATCTGTGCTGATCATAAAGGAACAGTGTCCTCAAAATATATATTTTCCATGTTTTGACGAGTGATACGTGACTACTCTGTGTAATAAAATGTTTCCTGTTTTTCATGATGTCGTTCTTTATCGTCTCTCCATGTAAACTACATCCTGTCTGAGGGCGCAGGTAAAAAAAATAAAATAAAAAAAGCGAAAGAAAGTTTCGTTACTGTAACTGGATCATGTGACCTGCAGAAAATCAGTGTATAATGTGTCAGAGGAAGGGGGTCAGTCCTGGGTCAGCTGATATACTGTGAGCTACAGGATGACATCATCACCTATCAGACCCGTCCCCCTTCAACTCTATCTGTATACTGCTGCTGCTATCTCTAAAAGATCAAGATATATAGTAGTTATATACCTCCCCTATCTGTATACTGCTGCTATCTCTATGGGGTTAAAATATACACACTGCTTAAAAAAAATAATGTGAACACTTAAACACCACAATGTACCTCCAAGTCACTGACACTTCTGTGAAATCCCACTGTCCACTCAGGAAGAACACTGATTGACAATCAATTTCACATGGAACAGACAACTGGTGGAAATTATAGGCTATTAGAAAGACACCCCCCAATAAAGGAGTGGTTCTGCAGGTGGTGACCACAGACCACTTCTCAGTTCCTATGCTTCCTGGCTAATGTTTTGGTCACTTTTGAATGCTGGCGGTGCTTTCACTCTAGTGGTAGCATGAGACGGAGTCTACAACCCACACAAGTGGCTCAGGTAGTGCAGCTCATCCAGGATGGCAGATCAATGCGAGCTGTGGCAAGAAGGTTTGCTGTGTCTGTCAGCGTAGTGTCCAGAGCATGGAGGCGCTACCAGGAGACAGGCCAGTACATCAGGAGACATGGAGGAGGCCGTAGGAGGGCAACAACCCAGCAGCAGGACCGCTACCTCCGCCTTTATACAAGGAGGAGCACTGCCGGAGCCCAGCAAAATGACCTCCAGCAGGCCACAAACGTGCATGTGTCCACCCAAACGGTCAGAAACAGACTCCATGAGGGCGGTATGAGGGCCCGACATCCACAGGTGGGGGTTGTGCTTACAGCCCAACACCGTGCAGGACGTTTGGTATTTGCCAGAGAACACCAAGATTGGCAAATTCACCACTGGCGCCCTGTGCTCTTCACAGATGAAAGCAGGTTCACACTGAGCACATGTGACAGAGTCTGGAGACGCCGTGGAGAACGTTCTGCTGCCTGCAACATCCTCCAGCATGACCGGTTTGGCGGTGGGTCAGTAATGGTGTGGGGTGGCATTTCTTTGGGGGCCGCACAGCCCTCCATGTGCTTGCCAGAGGTAGCCTGACTGCCATTAGGTACCGAGATGAGATCCTCAGACCCCTTGTGAGACCATATGCTGGTGCGGTTGGGTTCCTCCTAATACAAGACAATGCTAGACCTCATGTGGCTGGAGTGTGTCAGCAGTTCCTACAAGAGGAAGGCATTGATGCTATGGACTGGCCGCCCGTTCCCCTGAATACGATTGAGCACATCTGGGACGTCTCGCTCCATCCACCACAGACTGTCCAGGAGTTGGCGGATGCTTTAGTCCAGGTCTGGGAGGACATCCCTCAGGAGACCATCCTCCACCTCATCAGGAGCATGCCCAGGCGTTGTAGGGAGGTCATACGGGCACGTGGAGGCCACACACACTACTGAGCCTCATTGGGACTTGTATTAAGGACATTACATAAAGTAGTTCATTCATTCAGATCTAGGATGTGTTATCTTAGTGTTCCCTTTATTTTTGAGCAATGTAGTAGTTTATATGTTGCATCTAATGCTGCTGTATTTTTTATTTTATTTTTTTGCTCTAGTTTTCCATAAATCATAGCAAAAATAGTGCTTTTTACCTCAATTGCGTAGATCACAGTAAAAACCTTTTTGTTTTTTATAGCTTTTTAGGAAAATTGCAGCGCAACAGCCAAAATGCAGTAAAAATATGACATGTGAATTTGTGAACACAGCCTAAAGACTTCAAAGCTTCAAAAAACAAAACAAAAAAAAAACATTAATTGTGATTATAGGTCAAATTGCTTTCACCTCATGGGAATATTTCTCTATAGAAACACATCAAAACTGCACATAATGTGAACTGACCCCAACGCACCTCTGAGTCTCAGCAGTTCACCCTGGTGATCTCCGGCACCAGCAGCCTATTTAGATGACCAAGTCCAGTGATAAGACTCCACCCCTTCGCTCTCCTAAGCCAGAGGATTCATGGGAAATGTAGTCTGCATTAAGAAATCAATTCAGTGATGGGAATTGCAATTTGTATGGCTGACAACCTCCTCCTGCCACATCAGCCAAAACAGGTAAGCACAAGGCATGCACAAGAACCGCCACATTATTCTCTATGGTAATAGTCTATGCTGCCCTATATAAACCAAAAAAATAATAAGTCAGTACAGTACCTACATCTGACCAGTAGATGGCAGGACTGTACTGCAGGTTTACACACGCTCATCTAGTCTCACTGTATAATGAAGAATCCTAATTTCTCACAACTTTTCAAGATCTCTGCTTGCTGTCAGAGTATGGAAACATTTTTATTTATATCTAGAGTGGCGTTTCCCATTCGGCATGCCTCCAGCTGTTGCAAAACTACAACTCCCCGCATGCCCGGACAGCCAACGGCTGTCCGGGCATGCTGGGAGTTGTAGTTTTGCAATAGCTGGAGGCACACTGATTGGGAAACAATGAACTAGAGGCTAAAAACCCCTATATTTTACCAGCACTGATACATTGGAGCAAACTCAAGCTGTGTGTAGACATTGATACTATGAGTGTTTTTGACTTTAGAAAAAACAAGACGGGGGTCCATTGAGAGTTTGTTCACCTTTATTGAGTGCAGTAATCAAGGAGGAGGCTGTGACATGCAAATACGGGGTGCTCCGCCTCCAGCGCATCCCCTATCCAAACCTGACATACACGACACAAAGCACAGTCACGTGCGGCCCCGCGTGTTACCCCCCGTCACCTGTGTCCAGCATGTCCGCTCATGACCGGCTACGTCTCGGAGACACCCAACCTCGCAACAACGTGACTGGTTCAGATCCCTCCCTATGTACGGCCCCATCACAGTCTCCTCCCGAGGCCGGGTTCACGCAATTTTATACAAGATTAGAAAAGCGTAGCGCCACCCTTATCCTCAGGATATGTGTGGTATTACAACTCGGCCTCATTCACTTTGCTGGAACTGAGCTGCAATACCACACACAACCTGAGGACAAGAGTGTCGGCGTTCATGGAAGAAAAGTAATATGGCTACCAACACCTATGCGAACCCGGCCTGAAAGGGGCACAAACCAAAGACTGGATTACAAGGGTCACGTTTTGTGTATTTGCCCACCGTAGAACTATATTTTACAATCTTTATCAATTGCCCCTAGACGATTGGCGCCCCCTAGAACTGCACGTAGGGCTGGGACAAGCAGCTGCCATAAGTAATTTATTCAGTTCTATTACAAGAAGAGGAACTGTTCGTAATCCTTGTTCAGTAGGTATCATGCTTGCTCTGGGGTTGCCATGGTAACGCCAACAGACTTATTAAACTTCGACTTCCTGCCATGCGATCACTGATAAGTGTGTTCTGATGAGTAGAGGTCACATGGCAGGAAGTACAGGCTTGATGCTTCCATGGCAACCCCAGAGCGAGCACAATATCTACATCGATACTGAACCCCTTTATCCTTCTGGCTGCCCCCCTCATTGGTAGTGATGACTGGAGCCGCCATCGTTACATTCAGAGGAAACGCCGCCTCATGGAGACTCTTTATAACCAGCTGCGGTGTATGAGGAAGGGAAGAAGATGCAGCTACCCATGATTAGGGGTGTGAATCGCCAAGAATTTGGCGATTCGATTCGAATCGCGATACCAGTGTGGCGATTCGATATATCCCGATATATCGCGATACCGTCTAGGTGACGATACATCGCGATATATCGCCCACCTGGGAGCATTCATAGATCCCAATAGACGCCGCTGTCAGCTTTGACAGCGGCGATCTAGTACTCCGGTGCTCACTTTTCTCATGTTATCCCGTCCAGGCTGCAAAATAAAATAAAACGCACTTTCTCTTACCTGCCAACGAGCCCGCGGAGCTCCGGTACAGTCCGGTACAGGTGTTCGGTCCCCGGGCTGTATTCTTCTTACTTCCTGTTAGTCCGGCACGTCACACGGAGCTTCAGCCTATCACCAGCGGAGGCGGGACATCGCTGCGGCCAGTGATAGGCTGAAGCTCCATGTGACGTGCCGGACTAACAGGAAGTAAGAAGAATACAGCCCGGGGACCGAACACCTGTACCGGAGCTCCGGGGGCTCGTTGGCAGGTAAGATAAAGTGCGTTTTATTTTGCAGCCTGGATAGGATAACATGAGAAAAGTGCGCACCGGATACTCCTTTAATAGCCAGCCGCGGCGATTGCCGCATGCTGGCTATTAGCGGCGGCCCCCGGCTACTGAAATCAGCCGGGGGTCGCATAGTACGGAGTGGGCACGAGTCGGAGCCCGCTCCATAGCCGTGTCAGATCCGGCCTGCCCGGCTCCACAAATGTGGAACTTTTATCTCCTGATGCCCGGGACATGACATGCTGTTCCAGGCGTCCGCAGATAAAAATTCCACATCCCTAAAAGAATCGATTCAAAAATATTTTGAATCGATTCTGTATCGGCAAATGAAAAATCGCGATTATCGCGAGAATCGATTTTTTCTTACATCCCTACCCATGATGCCTCAGCAGCTTCCTGTGTCATGTGATCATGTCGTTTGTGCAGCCATATAGAGTATACAGAACATGGCAGCATTGTATGGCGACAAGTGCGACGACCACGATTTACCTTCACCCTTGATTTATTTATATTTTTTAACCAATCGTATCCCGCCCACACTTTTCTGGCCCCTCCCACATCGCCAATGTCACTTCTTAAAAATTGTGAATAATAAAGTTACAAAAAGACACAATTTTGCATAAACGCAGTGCCGGCGTGCGAAGATCGAGCACTGATCCACCCCCCCACCCCTTACCCCACCCCCGGTGTACAAAACAAATCACACACGTCCCCTCCCCCAACGTACAAAACAAGAAGTCACAAAACATTGGAAAAAAGAAACCCAAAAAACGTGCAAATAGTGAAGGTGTGAGATGTGTGCATAGCCCAGAGAGACGGGTGTGTGCATAGTCGTGCGCCGGGTATCGGAAACGCACTTCCTGCGATCGCGTCCAGTCCTGATGTGTGACGACCAATCAGATCGCTTCTTTCCTTATCGACCCTTCACTGCAGAAAAAAGAAAACTGAGGATCTGATTGGTTGCTAAGGACAATGCCCATAGCAACCATAGTTACCCACAGCTCCTCCATGTTTTATCCGCACTGGTTCGGATACACGAGGCCTAGTTATATTTATCTCCGTCTTCACCGCGGCCAGTCCCTGTTATCTAATTGGTCATCATGGAGCTATTATCCTAGAGAGAAGCGAATTGATCCACTATATGATCGAGTGGGTCGATAATGGAGGCTTTTACCGCAAACACTGGTGAGATTACATGTTCACAATAGTTGTGCCCCGGGTCATATGGCTGTGTCCACTCCTGCATAGTCATGGTTTATCTTGCATCAAATTGGCGCAATCACGTGGGTTTAGACTTGTGGGATTGCGGCCTAGCTCTAAAAATGGCCGCCAAGTTGCCAGACATACTGGACTATACGGCCTGTGTTGCCTCCTGTGAGTCGAAGGGTTAATAGTGTCATGTGACATTCATACAAGAGCTGTGGTGATGACACTAGATCCGACCGAACGTGTCCCCGTTGCCCGTGGTGACCGATCCGATCGCAGCTTTCTTTTCAGAGCTGCCATGATTGGTTGCTATGGGCAACAGCTCCACATTTTATTAGATTTATTAGGCCTCCATTGTCCCCCCCCCCCCCCCCCCTCTCCCGGCACTATTCCCACACGATGGCATTAGCCTGACAGAAGCCGTCGGATCACTTTACAGATTAGCGGGGCTCAGCTGTCACGTGACCCGACAACGGCGCGGCCTAATTAAATCCAATTAACAGACACAAATCGCATTAGGCGCCGTCTAATCTGCTGCAAAGACGGAGGAATGAGCGCTCAGTCACCAGGCAGGAAGGGGGTGCTTAAGCAAAAAAAAAAAAAAATGGCTGATATCGTCGTCCCAGTGGGGTTCGGCCATTTTGTGGCAGTCAAGCTGTAGAGGCCGCCATTTCATCAAAGTTCAAACGTATATTCCCCCATTTTGGAGTCAGTTCAGCCATGGAATAGATTCCACCATTGTGACACAGTCATGGGGGAAATCAATAATTTTAGCTTTCAAAATGGCGGCCTCCACTTGTTGTAGGATAGGGCTTCATGGCGACTTTAACCCTCATACTTTTTTTTTTTTATGGCGGAAAATTGCGTTTTAGCGCGTTTTCCGTCCATCTTTTGCCGTGGTGTGCGGCCTTCACAAAGTCTCCATACTGCGGCCCCCCGATGTTGCAAAACTACAACTCCCAGGATGCCCGGACAGCCGTTGGCTGTCCGGGCATGCTGGGAGTTGTAGTTTTACAACATCTGGGGGGGGGGGGGGCGCAGATTGGAGACCACTGGGCTAGAGCTACTCCCTGCAACATCTGGTGAATGAGGTCGTGCGTTGCGCGTCATCACTAAAGTCGCCATATAGCCCTAGGTGTAAATTCACACATAAAACCCAATTTATACTGTTTACCCTGAGGTAAACTATCGCCCCCTACTGCCAGGTGATGGGATATTCCCCACCACAATTCATCATGGACCCTCCAGCCCGCGCCGGTGGTAAGATCGGACTGGGTCTGACGCAGGATTATCCCAGGATGTTTTTTGATCGCAGATTCTCATATATTGAGGTCGTCATAAAGCAGCCATTTTGTCGTGGATTTGTGTGGTGGATGTGCTATCGATATTTACATCCTGGGTGTGAGGGGCGTCCTTCGCCCCCCGCCGCCGCCATCTCCAACAGCTTACGAACAAACAGGTAACGTCTTGTTATGGCGTAGACGGACATATTCAATCCCTTCCGCCTGGCGTCCATCTTGAATCCCACCGCGGTGTTAACTTTCCACCTTTGGACAATGAAAACGCGTTGAGTGGTGTGAGTGTGCAAGTGGGTGACCGCGCTCTCTCTCCGGGATCTCTCTCTCCGCTCCCCTCCTTAGTCGGTGAAGGTGGATCCTGGAAGCTCGTTGGTCAGCGTGTGCCAGTGTTCAGCCCTCTGATTGGTGGAAGACAGACACTCCATCCAGTGTTTGAGACACTCCCCTTTGGCGTTCGTGCCAAGCGTGACACCTCCTGGAAAAGAAGGAAGAAGGGCAGAGTTGAGAAAGGAACATAAACTGTGCATCTCCATTCAAGATGGCCGGCGAAACTGGGTACCAAATCAGG
This sequence comes from Hyla sarda, assembly GCF_029499605.1. NCBI lineage: Eukaryota > Metazoa > Chordata > Amphibia > Anura > Hylidae > Hyla > Hyla sarda. The sequence goes on from NC_079196.1 coordinate 226,148,683, forward strand.
CAACAGTCTATGAGTGTAGAAAGGACAACTGGAGAGGTGGGGCCTATCATCTGTGTATACACAGTGTTCATCAGGTACAGGCGGCCATGTTTAATCTCACGTATGAAATCGTTGGACTTTCCCAGGTCGTAATCCCACACGGTCACCTCCAGGCTCCTCCTCTGCAGCTCGTGGAAAATCTCATATCTATCTATCTATCTATCTATCTATCTCATATCTATCTATCTCATATCTATCTATCTATCTATCTATCTATCTCATATCTATCTATCTATCTATCTCATATCTATCTATCTCATATCTATCTATCTATCTATCTATCTATCTCATATCTATCTATCTATCTATCTCATATCTATCTATCTCATATCTATCTCATATCTATCTCATATCTATCTCATATCTATCTGTCTATCTTATATCTATCTCATATCTATCTATCTATCTCATATCTATCTCATATCTATCTATCTATCTCATATCTATCTCATATCTATCTCATATCTATCTGTCTATCTTATATCTATCTCATATCTATCTATCTATCTCATATCTATCTATATATCTATCTATCTATCTCTCTCATATCTATCTATCTCTCTGTCTATCTATCTCATATCTATCTATCTCATATCTATCTCATATCTATCTATCTCATATCTATCTATCTCATATCTATCTATCTCATATCTATCTATCTATCTCATATCTATCTCATATCTATCTATCTCATATCTATCTATCTCATATCTATCTATCTCATATCTATCTATCTCATATCTATCTATCTCTCTGTCTATCTATCTCATATCTATCTATCTCATATCTATCTCTCTGTCTATCTATCTCATATCTATCTATCTATCTGTCTATCTATCTATCTCAGTGTTTCCCAACCAGGGTGCCTCCAGGTGTTTCAAAACTACAACTCCCAGCATGCCTGGACAGCCGTTGGCAGTCCAGACATGCTGGGAGTTGTAGTTTTGCAACATCAGGAGGCCCCTGGTTGGGAGACACTGCTTACATACACAGCTCAGGACAGGATTAGATACGTATCGCAGTGATCACATTCCTTTCCTGATAGTTTTTTGTAGTTTTCGCTGGCGGCTGTAATCATGTAACGGCGGCCATGTTTAATCGGCGGCCATGTTTAATCTCACCTATGAAATCGTTGGACTTTCCCAGGTCGTAATCCCACACGGTCACCTCCAGGCTCCTCTTCTGCAGCTCGTGGAGGCCGATTTTATAGAAGAACTCCTGAAAAATAGAAGAACAACAATGGCTGCCATCACATGACCAAGATCACCGCTCCCTCCTATACGTGTCCTAGTCCTGAGGCCTAAGCGTGCGCCCTCCCCCCAACCTTTACCTCATTGAATTCGGGGTTCAGGGTCTTCTTCTTCACAGCCGTCTTGTGCTTGGACTTTTTTTCCACATCTGGTTTCAGGTACCTGGAAAACATGAGAAGACGAATCTTTTCAGACACTGGTGGGACATGGTGGACCATTCCTGGTTGGACACGGATGACATCTCCCACATCTTATTTTGGGGGAACATCTTAGGTCTTGGTTGGTGACGCCCACTGTCCACGTTGTATCTTTGTCATCTGCATTCATTGTGGTGGATGAGGTAAAATGGCTATTTCAGAAATGGCAACTCGCTCTGCCCCCTCCCATCATGTTTGAAAGAATGTCTCAAGATGGCGTTACCAGAGAGACCCCACCCAAAATGATGAGACCCACGTGATGGACGAGGAACACCTACAAACCAATCACAAGGCACGCTACAGACTATATAAACCCTTGTGACATGGCCGCCGATTAAACATGGCCGCCGATTAAACATGGCCGCCGTTACCTGATTACAGCCACCAGCAAGAACTGTGAAAAACTATAGGGAAAGGAATGTGATAACCGGGATACGTATCTAATCCTGTCCTGAGCTGTGTATGTAAGCAGTGGTTTCCAACCAGGGGGCCTACTGATGTTGCAAAACTACAACTCCCAGCATGCCCGGACAGCCATTGGCTGTCCGGGCATTCTGGGAATTGTAGTTTTGCAACTGATATAAGCCTTTTGTGTGTGATACAGTTGTCTGAGCTGCTGTATCTAAACCCCTCATAGATATTAGATAGATAGACATGAGATAGATAGATAGATAGATATGAGATAGATAGATAGATAGATATGAGATAGATAGATAGATAGATAGATATGAGATAGATATAATAGATAGATATGAGATAGATAGATATGCGATAGAAAGATATGAGATAGATATAATAGATAGATATGAGATAGATAGATATGCGATAGAAAGATATGAGATAGATATGAGATAGATAGATATGAGATAGATATAATAGATAGATAGATATGAGATAAATAGATAGATATGAGATAGATAGATATGAGATAGATATAATAGATAGATATGAGATAGATAGATATGAGATAGATATAATAGATAGATATGAGATAGATAGATATGAGATAGATATAATAGATAGATATGAGATAGATAGATAGATAGATATGAGATAGATACAGTCATGGCTGTAAATGTTGGCACCCCTGAAAAGTATTCCTCACAAGAAAGGATTGCAGTAACACATGTTTTGCTATACACATGTTTATTCCCTTTGTGTGTGTATATATATATATATATATATCTCCTCTCCTCTGTATATATATATATATCTCCTCTCCTCTGTATGTGTGTGTATATATATATATAGCAGTAACACAGGTTTTGCTATACACATGTTTATTCCCTTTGTGTGTATTGGAACTAAACCAAAAAAAGGAGGAAAAAAAAGCTAATTGGACATAATGTCACCAAACTCCAAAAATGGTCTGGACACAATTATTGGCCCCTTAACTTAATATTTGGTCGCACACCCTTTGGAAAAAATAAGTGAGATCAGTGTCTTTCTATAACCATCAATAAGCTCCTTACACCTCTCAGCCGGAATGTTGGTCCACTCTTCCTATAACCATCAATAAGCTTCTTACACCTCTCAGCCGGAATGTTGGACCACTCTTCCTATATCCATCAATAAGCTTCTTACACCTCTCAGCCGGAATGTTGGAGCACTCTTCCTATAACAATCAATAAGCTTCTTACACCTCTCAGCCGGAATGTTGGAGCACTCTTCCTATAACCACCAATAAGCTTCTTACACCTCTCAGCCGGGATGTTAGACCACTCTTCCTATAACCATCAATAAGCTTCTTACACCTCTCAGCCGGAATGTTGGACCACTCTTCCTATAACCATCAATAAGCTTCTTACACCTCTCAGCCGGAATGTTGGACCACTCTTCCTTTACAAACTGCTCCAGGTCTCTTATTGGACGGCGCCTTTTCCCAACAGTAATTATAAGATCTCTCCACAGGTGATCAATGGGATTTAGATCTGGACTCATTGCTGACACTTCAGAACTCTCCAGCGCTTTGTTGTCGTCCATTTCTGGGGCTTTTTGCTGTATATTTGGGGTCATTGTCCTGCTGGAAGACCCAAGATCTCGGACACAAACCCAGCTTTCTGACACTGGGCTGTACAGTGCGACCCCAAAATCCATTGGTAATCCTCAGATTTCATGATGTCTTGTACACATTCAAGGCCCCCAGTGCCAGAGGCAGCAAAACAACCCAAAACATCACTGACCTCCCCCATATGTCACTGTAGGTACTGTGTTCTTTTCTTTGTAGGCCTCATTACGTTTTCGGGAAACAGTAGAATGATTTGCTTTACCAAAAAGATCTATCTTGGTCTCATCTGTCCACAAGACGTTTTCCCAGAAGGATTTTGGTTACTCAAGTTCATTTTGGTAAAATATAGTCTGTGTCAGCAGTGGGGTCCTCCTGGGTCTCCTCCATAGTGGGGTCCTCCTGGGTCTCCTCTATAGTGGGGTCCTCCTGGGTCTCCTCCATAGTGGGGTCCTCCTGGGTCTCCTCCATAGCGGGGGTCCTCCTGGGTCTTCCCCATAGTGGGGTCCTCCTGGGTCTCCTCCATAGTGGGGTCCTCCTGGGTCTCCTCCATAGCGGGGTCCTCCTGGGTCTCCTCCGTAGCGGGGTCCTCCTGGGTCTCCTCCGTAGCGGGGTCCTCCTGGGTCTCCTCCATAGTGGGGTCCTCCTGGGTCTCCTCCATAGCGGGGGTCCTCCTGGGTCTCCTCCATAGTGGGGTCCTCCTGGGTCTCCTCCATAGTGGGGTCCTCCTGGGTCTCCTCCATAGCGGGGGTCCTCCTGGGTCTTCCCCATAGTGGGGTCCTCCTGGGTCTCCTCCATAGTGGGGTCCTCCTGGGTCTCCTCCATAGCGGGGTCCTCCTGGGTCTCCTCCGTAGCGGGGTCCTCCTGTGTCTCCTCCGTAGCGGGGTCCTCCTGGGTCTCCTCCATAGTGGGGTCCTCCTGGGTCTCCTCCATAGTGGGGTCCTCCTGGGTCTCCTCCATAGTGGGGTCCTCCTGGGTCTCCTCCATAGTGGAGTCCTCCTGGGTCTCCTCCATAGCGGGGTCCTCCTGGGTCTCCTCCATAGCGGGGTCCTCCTGGGTCTCCTCCATAGCGGGGTCCTCCTGGGTCTCCTCCATAGCGGGGTCCTCCTGGGTCTCCTCCATAGCGGGGTCCTCCTGGGTCTCCTCCATAGTGGGGTCCTCCTGGGTCTCCTCCATAGTGGGGTCCTCCTGGGTCTCCTCCATAGTGGGGTCCTCCTGGGTCTCCTCCATAGTGCGGTCCTCCTGGGTCTCCTCCATAGTGGGGTCCTCCTGGGTCTCCTCCATAGTGAGGTTCTCCTGGGTCTCCTCCATAGTGGGGTCCTCCTGGGTCTCCTCCATAGTGAGGTCCCCCTGGGTCTCCTCCATAGTGAGGTCCTCCTGGGTCTCCTCCATAGTGGGGTCCTCCTGGGTCTCCTCCATAGTGGGGTCCTCCTGGGTCTCCTCCATAGTGGGGTCCTCCTGGGTCTCCTCCATAGTGGGGTCCTCCTGGGTCTCCTCCATAGTGAGGTTCTCCTGGGTCTCCTCCATAGTGGGGTCCTCCTGGGTCTCCTCCATAGTGGGGTCCTCCTGGGTCTCCTCCATAGTGGGGTCCTCCTGGGTCTCCTCCATAGCATTTCATTTAAATGTTGACGGATAGTTTGCGCTGACACTGATGTTCCCTGAGCCTGCAGGACAGCTTGAATATCTTTGGAACTTGTTTGGGGCTGCTTATCCACCATCCGGACTATCCTGCGGTGACACCTTTCATCAGTTTTTCTCTTCCGTCCACTCTCAGGGAGATTATCTACAGGGCCAGGGGTTGTAAACTTCTTGATAATGTTGCGCACTGTGGACAAAGACAAATCTAGGTCTCTGGAGATGGACTTGTAACCTGGGGATTGTTGATATTTTTCCACAATTTTGGTTCCCAAGTCCTCAGACAGTTCTCTCCTCCTCTTTCTGTTGTCCATGCTTAGTGTGACACACACAGACACACAATGCAAAGACTAAGTGAACTTCTCTCCTTTTTGTCTGCTTTCAGGTGTGATTTTTATATTGCCCACACCTGTTACTTGCCCCAGGTGAGTATAAAGGAGCATCACATGCTTGAAACAATCTTAGGGTGGGTTCACACTACGTTTCTCCCATACGGGAGCGCATACGGCAGGGGGGAGCTAAAACCTTGCGCTCCCGTATGCCTTCGTATGCGCTCCCGTATGTGACCGTATGCGCTCCCGTATGTGACCGTATGCGCTCCCGTATGTCATTCATTTCAATGAGCCGACCGGAGTGAAACGTTCGGTCCGGTCGGCTCATTTTTGCGCCGTATGCGCTTTTACAACCGGACCTAAAACTGTGGTCAACCACTCCGGTCGGCTCATTGAAATGAATGACATACGGGAGCACATACGAAGGCATACGGGAGCGCAAGGTTTTAGCTCCCCCCTGCCGTATGCGCTCCCGTATGGGAGAAAACGTAGTGTGAACCCACCCTTATTTATCCACAATTTTGAAAGGTGCCAATAATTTTGTCCAGACCATTTTTGGAGTTTGGTGACATTATGTCCAATTTGCTTTTTTTCCTCCTTTTTTGGTTTAGTTCCAATACACACAAAGGGAATAAACATGTGTATAGCAAAACCTGTGTTACTGCTATATATATACAGAGGAGAGGAGATCTATATATATATATACAGAGGAGAGGAGATCTATATATATATATATATACACACAAAGGGAATAAACATGTGTATAGCAAAACCTGTGTTACTGCAATATATATATATACACAGAGGAGAGGAGATCTATATATATATATACAGAGGAGAGGAGATCTATATATATATATACAGAGGAGAGGAGATCTCTATATATATATATATATACACAGAGGAGAGGAGATCTATATATATATATACAGAGGAGAGGAGATCTATATATATATATACAGAGGAGAGGAGATCTATATATATATATATATACACACAAAGGGAATAAACATGTGTATAGCAAAACCTGTGTTACTGCAATATATATATATATATATACAGAGGAGAGGAGATCTATATATATATATATATATATATACAGAGGAGAGGAGATCTATATATATATACAGAGGAGAGGAGATCTACATATATACACACAAAGGGAATAAACATGTGTATAGCAGAACCTGTGTTACTGCAATATATATATATATATACAGAGGAGAGGAGATCTATATATATACACAGAGGAGAGGAGATCTATATATATATATATATATATATATATATATATATATACACAAAGGGAATAAACATGTGTATAGCAAAACCTGTGTTACTGCAATCCTTTCCTGTGAGGAATACTTCATTTTGACTGTAGATAGATATGAGATAGATAGATAGATAGATATGAGATAGATAGATATGAGATAGATAGATATGAGATAGATAGATAGATAGATAGATAGATATGAGATAGATGGATATGAGATAGATAGATATGAGATAGATAAATAGATAGATAGATATGAGATAGATAGATAGATAGATATGAGATAGATAGATATGAGATAGATAGATAGATATGAGATAGATATGAGATAGATGGATATAAGATAGATATGAGATAGATAGATAGATATGAGATAGATGGATAGAAATGAGATAGATGGATAAATATGAGATAGATGGATAGATATGAGATAGATGGATATAAGATAGATAGATAGATATGAGATAGATATGAGATAGATGGATATAAGATAGATATGAGATAGATAGATAGATAGATAGATATGAGATAGATAGATAGATATGAGATAGATGGATAGATATGAGATAGATAGATAGATATGAGATAGATGGATATGAGATAGATAGATATGAGATAGATAGATAGATATGAGAGAGATGGATATAAGATAGATAGATATAAGATAGATAGATATGAGATAGATAGATAGATAGATATGAGATAGACAGATAGATATGAGATAGATATGAGATTGTTTCAAATACCGGAAGCATCATGTATGTGGCCTGTGTGATCTCTTCTATTCTGTATGCGCTGATCCTGACACCTAATTATGAAGGGGCAGATACTCATCTGATACTGGGTCGGGTTGCGATCAATTTCCCCATCAGGACACATTCCAGCCCCCCGGACTATATGCCCCCGTGTGTCTCCCCCCCCCCCCCCCCCCTGCCCGTCTCCCGCACATCTGTCTGCTCTCAGGGGATCTGCATTACTCCCACTCCTCTAGTCTCAGCGTCTGCTCCCCGGGGGACAGAGATCTCACCTGCACACGGCGCCAATACAGATCCGGCTGCCGGGGTCTGTACACAGAGAGGAAGACCACCATATAATGCTCTACAAGATCTCAGGACATTATATGGTGGTATTATTAGGGCTGTATAGTGCAGTATTATCTGGACACTCTATGGTGGTATTATTAGGGCTGTATAGTGCAGTATTATCTGGACACTCTATGGTGGTATTATTAGGGCTGTATAGTGCAGTATTATCTGGACACTCTATGGTAGTATTATTATGACTATATAATGCAGTATTATCTGGACACTATGGTAGTATTATTAGGGCTGTATAGTGCAGTATTATCTGGACACTCTATGTTGGTATTATTAGGGCTGTATAGTGCAGTATTATCTGGACACTCTATGGTAGTATTATTATGACTATATAATGCAGTATTATCTGGACACTCTATGGTGGTATTATTAGGGCTGTAAAGTGCAGTATTATCTGGACACTCTATGGTGGTATTATTAGGGCTGTATAGTGCAGTATTATCTGGACACTCTATGGTGGTATTATTAGGGCTGTATAGTGCAGTATTATCTGGACACTCTATGGTAGTATTATTATGACTATATAATGCAGTATTATCTGGACACTCTATGGTGGTATTATTAGGGCTGTATAGTGCAGTATTATCTGGACACTTTATGGTGGTATTATTAGGGCTGTATAGTGCAGTATTATCTGGACACTCTATGGTGGCATTATTAGGGCTGTATAGTGCAGTATTATCTGGACACTCTATTGTGGTATTATTAGGGCTGTATAGTGCAGTATTATCTGGACACTCTATGGTGGTATTATTAGGGCTGTATAGTGCAGTATTATCTGGACACTCTATGGTGGTATTATTAGGGCTGTATAGTGCAGTATTATCTGGACACTCTATGGTAGTATTATTATGACTATATAATGCAGTATTATCTGGACACTCTATGGTAGTATTATTAGGGCTGTATAGTGCAGTATTATCTGGACACTCTATGGTAGTATTATTATGACTATATAATGCAGTATTATCTGGACACTCTATGGTGGTATTATTAGGGCTGTATAGTGCAGTATTATCTGGACACTTTATGGTGGTATTATTAGGGCTGTATAGTGCAGTATTATCTGGACACTCTATGGTGGTATTATTAGGGCTGTATAGTGCAGTATTATCTGGACACTCTATGTTGGTATTATTAGGGCTGTATAGTGCAGTATTATCTGGACACTCTATGTTGGTATTATTAGGGCTGTATAGTGCAGTATTATCTGGACACTCTATGTTGGTATTATTAGGGCTGTATAGTGCAGTATTATCTGGACACTCTATGTTGGTATTATTAGGGCTGTATAGTGCAGTATTATCTGGACACTCTATGTTGGTATTATTAGGGCTGTATAGTGCAGTATTATCTGGACACTCTATGTTGGTATTATTAGGGCTGTATAGTGCAGTATTATCTGGACACTCTATGTTGGTATTATTAGGGCTGTATAGTGCAGTATTATCTGGACACTCTATGTTGGTATTATTAGGGCTGTATAGTGCAGTATTATCTGGACACTCTATGTTGGTATTATTAGGGCTGTATAGTGCAGTATTATCTGGACACTCTATGTTGGTATAGTTGGGGCTTCATACAACAGTATTATCTGGACACTATATGGCAGTATGATGTGAGCTGTATGTGGCAGTATTATCTGGACATTACTACTGCGTGGGCACAAAGAGGGATAACAATTGTGCGGGGGCACAAAGTGGACTAACTGATGTGTGGGGGCACGTAGGGGGATAAGTACTGTGTGGTGAAAACAAAAAGAGCTAGTTACTGTGTGGGGGCAAAAAGGGGGATAAGCACTGTGTGTGGTGGGGGGGGGGGGTACAAAGGGGGCAAACTACTGTGTGGGAGCACAAAGGGACCTAGTAAGTACTACCAATGTGTTTGGCCCCTGGGGCTCTATTATGCTCCCAATTACATCATTCTTCCTTGTGACTCTGCCCCCTTGTGGTCATGATAATAATTCTTGTTCCATCTCCACACGAGGAGCCTCATGATATGTGTATGTGGTTCTCAGAGACGGTATCACAAATGAGGGTTTAGATACAGCAGCTCAGACAACAGTATCACACACGATAAATTACAAAACTTCAATCTGACTATCGATCTATCTACAAATTCACAGGGAGAGCAAATAAATGGTGCAAGACGTCACCGAGCTCAGGAGTCCATAGGGGAACAGACGGCGTGCGCGATGCTGCCGAAACGTATCGTCTGCGTGAGTCAATAAACCTTCACTGGGTGCGCTGCGAGAATCATTCTGCTTTGTATCTATCTCATATCTATCTATCTATCTATCTATCTATCTCATATCTATCTCATATCTATCTATCTCATATCTATCTATCTATCTATCTCATATCTATCTATCTATCTATCTATCTCATATCTATCTCATATCTATCTCATATCTATCTATCTATCTCATATCTATCTATCTATCTATCTATCTCATATCTATCCCATATCTATCCCATATCTATCTATCTATCTATCTCATATCTATCCCATATCTATCCCATATCTATCTATCTATCTATCTCATATCTATCTATCTATCCCATATCTATCTATCTATCTCATATCTATCTATCTATCTCATATCTATCCCATATCTATCTATCTATCTATCTATCTATCTCATATCTATCCCATATCTATCGATCTATCTATCTATCTATCTCATATCTATCCCATATCTATCTATCTATCTATCTCATATCTATCTATCGATCTATCTATCTATCTATCTCATATCTATCCCATATCTATCTATCTATCTATCTATCTATCTCTCATATCTATCCCATATCTATCTATCTCATATCTATCTATCTATCTCATATCTATCCCATATCTATCTATCTATCTCATATCTATCTATCTATCTCATATCAATCTATCTCATATCTATCTGTCTCATATCTATCTCATATCTATCTCATATCTATCTATCTCATATCTATCTATCTATCTATCTATCTCATATCTATCTATCTATCTATCTATCTATCTATCTGTTATCTATCCCATATCTATCTATCTCATATCTATCTATCCATCTATCTATCTCATATCAATCTATCTCATATCTATCTATCTATCTATCTCATATCTATCTATCTATCTATCTATCTATTTATCTATCTATCTGATATCTATCCCATATCTATCTATCTCATATCTATCTATCCATCTATCTATCTCATATCTATCTATCTATCTATCTGTTATCTATCCCATATATATCTATCTCATATCTATCTATCCATCTATCTATCTCATATCAATCTATCTCATATCTATCTATCTATCTATCTATCTATCTATCTATCTATCTATATAGTAGAAGGAGAGCAGCACCCAAAAAAACAAAAATTCGGTGCACGCAGAGTCCAGACCCGGGTCAGGAATCCATGTGTAAGCAGAAATTGGAAATATCCACAGCACACTGAGTAGTAAAATTCAAACAAGTTTTATTCCATCACAGTGGGGGTGTCCAGAACAACGTTTCAACCAGCTCCCTGGTCTTTTTCAAGCTGAGCTTGAAAAAGACCAGGGAGCTGGTTGAAACGTTGTTCTGGACACCCCCACTGTGATGGAATAAAACTTGTTTGAATTTTACTACTCAGTGTGCTGCGGATATTTCCAATTTCTATCTATCTATCTATCTATCTATCTATCTATCTCATATCTATCTATCTCATATCTATCTATCTATCTATCTATCTATCTATCTGATATCTATCCCATATCTATCTATCTATCTCATATCTATCTATCTCATATCTATCTATCCATCTATCTATCTCATATCAATCTATCTCATATCTATCTATCTATCTATCTATCTATCTCATATCTATTTATCTATCTCATATCTATCTATCTCATATCTATCTATCTCCTATCTATCTATCTCATATCTATCTATCTCATATCTATCTATCTCATATCTATCTCATATCTATCTATCTATCTATCTATCTCATATCTATCTATCTATCTATCTATCTCATATCTATCTCATATCTATCTATCTCATATCTATCTATCTCATATCTATCTCATATCTATCTCATATCTATCTATCTCATATCTATCTCATATCTATCTATCTCATATCTATCTATCTCATATCTATCTAATATCTATCTCATATCTATCTATCTCATATCTATCTCCTATCTATCTCCTATCTATCTCATATCTATCTCATATCTATCTATCTATCTCATATCTATCTCATATCTATCTATCTATCTATCTATCTATCTATCTATCTCATATCTATCCATCTATCTATCTATCTCATATCCATCTATCTCATATCTATCTATCTATCTATCTATCTATCTATCTATCTCATATCTATCTATCTATCTATCTCCTATCTATCTATCTCCTATCTATCTACTATCTATCTATCTCATATCTATCTATCTCATATCTATCTATCTCATATCTATCTATCTCATATCTATCTATCTCCTATCTATCTATCTATCTATCTATCTATCTCATATCTATCTATCTATCTATCTATCTCATATCTATCTATCTATCTATCTATCTCATATCTATCTATCTATCTATCTATCTCATATCTATCTATCTCATATCTATCTATCTCATATCTATCTATCTATCTTATATCTATCTCATATCTATCTATCTATCTATCTATCTCATATCTATCTATCTCATATATATCTATCTATCTCATATCTATCTATCTCATATCTATCTATCTCCTATCTATCTATCTATCTATCTCATATATATATCTATCTATGATTGGTTTAGATACAGCAGCTTAGACATCAGTATCACACATGAAAGTTTTAGATCAGTTGCAAAACTACAATTCCCAGCATGCCGTTGGCTGTCCGGACATGCTGGGAGTTGTAGTTTTGCAACATCAGGAGGCCCCTGGTTGGGAGACACTGCTTACATACACAGCTCAGGACAGGATTAGATACGTATCGCAGTGATCACATTCCTTTCCTGATAGTTTTTCGCGGTTTTCGCTGGCGGCTTTAATTACAGCCATAAAGAAGCGGCTGAGCTCCGGCGCGGGCCCCAGAGGGACATTGGATCGGCAGCCATTCTCCACTGGTGGGATTACTCACCGGGGCCGGGGAATCTGAAGCCTACAATTATATTGGTGAGTCACGGCATTCTC